>NC_142931.1:105618863-105696363 GCF_046866305.1 Octopus bimaculoides | reverse complement strand
CTTTTAATTGATTTGAAGAGAATAATATACTGATAATTAAGTGCCCTCAAATACTCCTTACAGGTGCAGCATACATGCAGGTGTAGTTGAGAAGATTTCTTCCCAGTTCAGGTTTGCAGGTTCAGTCTCACAGTGCAGCACCTTGGCCCAGTGTCTTTTACTCTAGTCTTGGGCCAACTAGAGCCTTGTGAGTGGATTTGGTAGAAACTGAAAGAAGCCTGTTATGAAGGTGTTTGTGTGTACCCTTGTCATGTGTTGGTTTTAAATGAGCATCATCAACATACAAGTGATGTTGTTTGTTTCGTTTTCTGTGAAAAACATGTCTGCCAAGGAAAATATTACCTTGCTTTGAAACAAGTGAAGGTTGATGACACGAAGGGCATTGGGCTATAGAAAATCTGCATCAACAAATTCTGTCTGACTCATGCAAGCATGGATAATTAGATATTAAAACAATGATGATGATGATGATAATATATATATATATATATATATATATATATATATACACACACACACACACATAAATAAATTTACCTACTTATCTACTATCTATATATACTCACATATAGAGAACACTAGACAGTGAGCTGTTTATGAAGGTGCAGCATTTGTAAAAATCCTTGAAAAGAAACAAGTGTACTTTCACAATCATAATAATTATAACATTATGAAGTAAAAAGGCGGCGAGCTGGCAGAAAAGTTAGCACGCTGGGCAAAAGGCTTAGCAGTAATTTTGTCTGTCTTTATGTTCTGAGTTCAAATTCTGCCGAGTTCAACTTTGCCTTTCATCCTTTCAGGGTTGATAAACTAAGTACCACCAAATTTTGGGCCTTGTGCCTAGAGTAGAAGTGAACATTATGAAGTAAAGTTTGTTACTAATATATAGCAATACATATCAGCACTAAACTACCGGCATAATCTTCAGAAGTTAACTGAGTATGCATACACGCACACACATACACACGTAACTAAATTCTAAACCATATTGTATATTGGGATGTAGTTATGAGTTTAGCAAGTTTTCAGATTCCATTACTGTTGATGTAGAAGTGCACACCATAAATATTCTTGGAATAATTATGAATAGGAAATTTAAACAGATTGAAAGCAGGTGTTTAAATATTTTATGTTTCTCCATGAATTTCATTGGGTTTTTTTACCAAAAGACGAAACTGATACAGCATATATTGCTGGACAGCAATCATTTAAATTGTATGTATAATTATAATTAATTAGAATCAAATCTTTGCTTATGAAATATTTCAATTGTGTAATGTCAGAAAAGAAATTTGGCAACCCTCAACATATAATCATCAGCTTTTTAAAGTCACATGCCTATTTACTTTCAAATTAAAAATGACCAAGAAAAAAAAAATATAAAAGTTTCTCAATGATCCAGTATAAGTGTTTTAATGCTTGAAATTAACTGAAGACGATCAAATTATTGGAATATAGAATAATAGTGAAATAAATGCAAACTTGTAACAGGAGGTATATTAATGAAAATGTTTTTTCCATCTGCTTATCTTAATATGGTCATATATATAGAAATTATTTTATATGATAAACTGTATAATTTTTTCTCTCTTCTTTGTTCTGAAATTAAATAACTAGCTAAGCAGTTTCTGAGCAATCAAATTATGAAGCAAAACAAGATTAACAACATAAGAATTAATATTGTTGTGTGGTGCCATGGTCATCTTTGTTGTACTAAGATAATTTGAATTACTTTTCTTATGTAGTTAGAAATTTGAATCAAGACTTTCAATAATTTCATCAAATATTCTGATATGGTAAATAATAAAAAAAAAAGTCCAGAAATGCAGAAAGTGTGCAGATATTTTCAGTTTAATATTGTAAATGTCAAAGTTAGGCAAGTAAGTTTATAAAAAATGGTTAAGGAAGGTAAAGAAGATGATGCATTGACCAAATCTGATTCTTGCCCCAATAGATTTTTTTTCCTCTCATTTTTGTAAACAATATATACAGTCAAAGCTGAAGACTCAACATAGGTAGACTTGGACAAGTTTGCTACAACATCAGAATTAGTAAATGATAATAAAGAAAAATATATTTATGCTTTCATAACATAAAGACAAATATTGAAAAAAAAAAAAACCCCAAAAAAACTCGAACTTCTTTTTTAAACCGAATAATTGTCAATCATTAATAAGCAGGGGAGGGGGAGAGAGACATAATTGAGGATTAGATGCCATTTATTTGCAACCAGATAGCAAATCTCACCCTCCACCCCCACCACCAAACTGATAAGGTAAGTTCTTCTGTAGTTATTCTATAATCATATAGAATATCAAACCTAAACCTCAAATCAGCAACATAGTTGCATTACACCTCGATCTTTTCATCCATATATTTCTTCATTTTTCCCCAAGCATCTTTAAATTTTATAATCCATTTCACCTTGTTGTAGAACTTCCTTCAAACTTCAAAAATACTGATAAGGAGATTTCAAAAACTTTAACCGCACAATACTGAAAAAAAAACCCAAAAAGAAAAACCAAAAAAAAAAAAAAAGACAAGGATATTCTTTTTTCCCATAGCCAGCTCAACATTACATTAATTTTCTTCACCTAAGTAAAATTCTCATAGTGTGTGTATACAAGGATACAGAGTACTGACTGTTCTATATCAGTATCAAAGAGAACAAGCTTCATTTTAGAGTAAAATATTATTTTGAATTACTCAAACTTTTACTTATTTCTGAGGTGCAACATTCTTCGATATTCCTGGAGATATTGACAAAATCCAATGAAAAGAACATTATATGACCTAGTAATTAATATCAATTTAGTCTATAATCATTTTCTTGTTTTTCAAGTTATGAATGTCTAACCGTAAACTGGGTATGAACTTCATGTTGACTGTTATTCATACAATTATAATTTAACTAGGTTTCCTCTAAAGTTTCTCCAGAAATATATTTATTGAAGTTATCATCTACCAGATATTAAGTGTCGGGATGAGTAAATTTTGTCTTTTTCTTTTATTATTTACTTAAGAAACAAACAGGTATGGGATAAAAAATTTTGCTGCAGTTGGAACATAAACATTTGAAAGAAAAATAAAAACTGATGATTAATGTTGAATAAAACTGCCTTCAATATTAGAACCAAATAAAAATAATACAAAATAAATATAATGCAAACTTTGATAAAAAATACTATTATGGTATGATCAAAACAAAACAAAAAAAAAACTTTTACAAAATAAGTCAATTGGAAAAAAATTAATGAGGAAAATATTCATAGCAAAATTATATTTCAATTTAAAAACAATAAAAGAACCCTCAAATAAATATAAAATACTTTAATTTTGATTTATAATTGACCAAAAAAAAAAAAAAAAAAAAGAA
Source organism: Octopus bimaculoides (assembly GCF_046866305.1). Taxonomy (NCBI): domain Eukaryota; kingdom Metazoa; phylum Mollusca; class Cephalopoda; order Octopoda; family Octopodidae; genus Octopus; species Octopus bimaculoides. The sequence continues at coordinate 105,692,987 of NC_142931.1, read as the reverse complement.
AGAAAAGAGAAAAACCATATAAATGTGCGGCACTGTGAAATAATATGTTGAAAGAAATATTAAATATCAAAAGATTATTTCCTTCCTTGAAAAGTTTTATGTTTTGAAAGTTTCACAGAAGGGAGCAACCTCACAGAGGTTTTCAATTTTATATGAATTACCTAAGTAAATAGCACTTTAATACTGGCATAAACAATGTCGGCTGTTAACATACATTAAATTATATGTGATTGTGTTAGAAACTATAAAGTATTTAGTGGACACCAACCTATATATATAAATATATATATATATATATATACACCTCACAACCACTACCAATATATATATATATATATATATATATATATATATATATATATATATATATATTATACAATATTCAGTAATAGTAAAACTTTGAAATCTTTAAATCTGTAGGCTACCTTTAGAATAAGTCTTTAGAAATTGAAGGTTTGACTTCAGTTTCAATACAGCTAAGGAAAAAAAGTACACCCTAACAGCTTGTAAAACTAAATTTATAAAAAAATTACTTTAAACATCCTTTAGTTTGAAGGTTATTTAACTTTTATATTCCAGCCTCAGAGTTTATATATGAGTAATAAAAAGGATATACAGCTTATCCAAGAACAACCATCTATTTCAGTGAAATTGGACAATTCTTTTAAAAAATCATATGTATTTATATTTATCATGTTTGAATATGCATTAAAAGTGTATAAAGTTTTAATTTTGATGATAAATTTTTATAATTTTTCTATAATTTTATTTTCATTCCTATTGGATCCTGCTTATCTGTCCATGACAGATTTTTTTCAATTTGACTGCAATCATTTTCTCTACCTCCATTTCTAGGATGGAGCTAAACCTGTTTTCATATAAGATTTATAAATCTATTTGTTTTAGTGTCATAATTAAATAATAAACATGAAATTCTGTCAGTTTTTTAAAGATTTGCCCAATTTCATTGAAATAGATAGTTAATTCTGGGACACCCTGTATAAACCATAAACTAATAAGTACTCTTACATTCTTTAGTTCTACCTTGTCTTTTATATTACAATACAATCATTCCTGCTCTGTCTACTATGATCAACTATCTGAAAAATCAATATATAGAGTATAATTTTTAATCATATCAGTAAAATTATTTCCTATCTATCTCTAACCATCTTAAACTTAAAAGTTTAATACTTTTCAAAATTAGTTGCTCTCAAATACTGTTGGAATTCAGATTGGTTATAGACAACAATAGATGATAGTTGTTTGGATTGCAGGTTCATCTGAAGGAGTTGGCTAAGCCTACAAGGCAAATGCACCACACAAGTAGAAGTGGGTAAAATATTTATTTGAAACTCTACATTTCATAAACATTTTTTAAAGAACTAGTTTATCAATATTAGGATTGAAAAGATAACAAAAAATTGTCTTTTTTGTGGCTTATTTTCTTTTAGTATCTGTTGGGAGTAAAACAAACCCATTTTTATTGTGAATAATAGTAAAAAAAAAAAAAAAAGAAAGAAAATGATAGGAATGGTGTCTTTCTGTTAGCTATTTAGATGTGTGTTTGTGTGCGTGTGTGCATGTGTGTGTGTATATATATATATATATATATATATATATATATATATATATATATATATATATATGTATATATATATATATATAAAATTTCCATTTCTTAGCAATGCAGATTTCTAAACACTTCAACTCTCATTTGAGCAGTTTAACAGCATCAACAACTGTTGTTGAAATGTTTTGTTAGCTATTCAGGTGCTATAAATCACCAATGAGAGCATGTAAATATTCAACATTATCAAGGGTTTTAAATGAAATTCAAATCATCACTTAATGATATGTATATTTACATAGGTAAAATGTCTTGTATGATTAGAAACTTTTCAGGTAACTAATTAATTAGTCAACAGGTATGGAAGTAATACTGATGCAACATGTAATAAAATAAAAACTTTGATTTTGTCGAAATGATATATTACAAAAACACTGATTATTTCAAATAATGCTGAGATTCTTTATAACTATGTAAACAAAAAGACCAGAATGTCCTAAGCAAAAAAAAAAAGAAGTGTAACTCATAAAAATTACAAAGGAATGCTAAGGACGAAAATATAAGAGGAAGAAAAAAAACCCTGCAAAAACTATAGAATAAACCAAAATATTAGCTGCCATAAGCAGTCATAAATTCAGAGAGGATAGATGCAATACACAACTCTACTCACACACACACACATAAATGTGTGTATATGTATATATATATTTATGCATGCTTGTATATACAAATACATAGACACATTTATACATGCACACTGACTTTTGCTGATACAACAAAACACATATAAAATAGAATGCGCATGCATGCACAAACACATACACACACACACTATTTTAGAATAGAAGCAGCTATAATGTTCAGATTGTGTGGCGTTGGTACTGAGAGAAAATTTAAGACAGATTGTCATTATTGTAAAATTAAAAGATATTAATTCAAGTCAAATGAACAGGGATAAATAAATTGAAAAATATAACATTATCAAATATTGACTCAACATCCAAAATAAGGATATAGTTAAAAAGTACATATCAATCATCTCAAACATTCATAAAAAGAAAATTAAACGATATCTACAGAGGATAACATTTAAAAAAAATTTAATTCCTTACAATTAAGACTAATATTGTTAAAGAGGGCAACAGAACAGAGCTGCAGTTTATATTGATACTGTTTTTTATAGCTTGTACAGCAAGTGGTTGATTTCTTAACATGATTGACTGAACTGTAATGAACTGGCAGCGGAACAAACAATAATGAGAGGACTCATATTTCTTTATGTAGAGATGGACAGCTTTTATAGTGTGATCTTGCAATTTCTGAAGCTGTCATAAGATCTTAAAAATGTATGAATATATTTAATATGTGAAGATGAAATATACATTATTAAGAAATAAAAAGAAATCATAATAGTAATTTTATGCAGTTTGGTTTTAGTTGCTCCCTCCCATTCCCAAACACAAAATACTTGTCCCTTTTAAAAAAAACTTTCACTGGTTAATGGTACTTTAGGGAAAAATGCATCTGATACAGATGCAAAAGAACATACACTGCAGCAGTGTATGGAAAGTTTGTTTATGGGTTAATTCTAAAGTTTCTTTTTTCCTTTTCTTTTGCGTATTTGAGTAAATAATTTTTAATCACTTATACAGCAGCATTATTTCTGGAAATAATCTATAGACATACGTATTAATGTATATAGACATACACATACATATGTACATGCATGCACACATATATGCACATAGACATATTTTTATAGATACATTTATATATTGCACAGTAAAATTAGTTGCAAGTATATTTTTGTCAAATGTATATATTGCAACTTTTTTTTAAATTTTCTTTGTGAGATTGAAATGTGCACATAAATGCACAAACAACATCCATTACAAAAACAATACTGAGGTCTGTTCTAGTAATATAAGTAAAATTTTGTTGATAAATTTGATGAAAATACAGTGAGTGGATGTGTCTGACTGCTTGTATGAAAACCATTTTTATATTAATATATACATGACTAAAACATCTCAGCATGCATGTGACTACACACACACAACACAAAAATGAATATACACACAAGCACAGACATATACATATGTGTATATGTGCGTGTGTGCATATATGCATGTATGTGTTCATAGAATCCTGTAGTCACAAATTCATTTGCATACACTTATGCGTGCATGCTTATCTAAATGTTCACATTCACATACAAATGCACACAAATGGTGGAGAGAGAGAGAGAGAGAGAGAGAGAGAGAAAGAGAGAGAGAGATCAAATAAGAATGAAAATGATATTTATCAAATGCTGTTGCAACTTTAACAAAATTCCCTCCAAAGTGAAAAATAATTTAAACAAATGTTATAGGAAGTAATGTTAAATATGAAATCTTTCTGAAGAATGTTTGTGTGTGTGTGTGTGTGTGTGTGTATATATATATATCATCATCATCATCATCGTTTAACGTCCGCTTTCCATGCTAGCATGGGTTGGACGATTTGACTGAGGACTGGTGCAACCGGATGGCTACACCAGGCTCCATATATATATATATATATATATATATATATATATATATATATATATATATATATATATATGTGCTTGTGTATGTATAAATACACAGGCACATTTACTCACATATATATGTACACACACTTCAAACTTACTTGACATTTAAGTGCAAATGCACATCATGTAGTAGCTTTCTCATGTACTTCTTCAATGACTTAAAAAAAAGAAAAGAAAAGAAAAGCTAGTCACAACAGAATTCTTATCAAGAATTCAATATCTTTTACTTGAGTCACATCTTCAATGTACATTCATACTTCAATTTGTATGAGTGAATAAATGTACATTAGTATATATATATGCTTGTATGAAAAGTGTGTGTCTGTACTATTAAACTAAAGAAACAGCTTCAAAGTAAACATACATTTTTTGGTGGTGTATGTTTGGATGTGTGTGACTGATTGAGTGACAGTTTTTACAATCATTAATATGTAAATGCTATTGCAATACATGTATATGTACCATGAAGCATTCATCTAGCCTCCTAAAAAGAAAAAAAAAACCTGTAGCAGCCAGCATAAATAGAAATAGACAGGGAAGGCTAAGGAAGATATTGCAGAGTCACAGAGCTGAATGTTGTTGCTTTTATTGAGCTGGAATTCATTTGTTGATAATCTGGATCAACCAGTGAACTTCAGGTTCATGTCCTGCAGACTGCGCAAGAGACGATCACGGTGTTTTGGGTTCCTTATGTGCATATTTACTAAGTCATCATTTGTCAGGTAGCCGAGATAAGAGATTGAGTCCCAACCATTAATGATGAAAGTATTAGTATATTCTGACAGGCCAAGACAACCAAGCCATTCCTGAACTGTATCGGGCTTCTTTAAATGGGCATAGCCAGCATCGGACTGCTGAAAAGAAGTAAAACATATTCAACATATCTTACAAAAAGATTTATGGTCTTTAAAACATCAAAAAAAAAAAAAAAAAAAAAAAAAAAATACATGTCACATAAACACATTTTGTTCAATGAAATATGAAAGCATCTATTTATAATGTAATCAAATCTATTACAAAATTATGCTAATTTTTTTAAAATAGTTCAAAAATTTAAAAGTTTGATTGGTAAACTAAAAAGACAGGTATTATAAGTTATAGGTTAGATATATATTTGAACTCAGTGTACTGAAAAAGGGTTGGCACACATAATCTGGTAAATGGATACTGTTTTAAATCCATGGATAGAGTAGTTTGCATTGGAAAGGAAATTACAATGTTATGAATATATATATATATATATATATATAAAATAAGAAAATGTCTAAATTTGCAGAATCATCTAAATCATAAATTAAAACATAATTTTAAAATAAACAACAAAAAAGAAACAAATTCTTTGAGCCATTAATCACATGTAGCTATCTGTGTTTCCCCAAGACACCTGATGAAGGCTGGAGGGTATATCAGCCGAAACGTTGTGTTAACAACAAACAAGATGAGGACAAATATCCGTCAAATGTAAATAATGTAAATAATGAGCTTATAAAAGTTTGACAATATTGTCTTTCAATGATATTGGAAAATGTATGTTAAATAAATAACACACTATCAACTAATTTTCATTGAACAAACAGCTTCTAAGGTATTCTTAAAATACTCTGGAAGACTTGGTTCCAGATGGTATCACTGACCAATACACTATTCTAAATCTATTTCTCTCTAATACAAATACAATCATCAACAAATACTCAAGAAGACCTGCCCACCACAACAGAATTGAGATCCTAAAATCAAGGTGCCATAGGTGTGAGTGCAGGTGCCACATAAAAAGCACCCAGTAAAAACTGTAAAGTAGTTGGCGTTAGGAACGGTATCCAGCCATAGAAACAAAGCCAAAACATACTATGGAACCCAGTGTGGTCCCTGGCCTTGCCAGTCCTTGTCAAGCTGTCCAATCCATGCCAGAATGGAAAATGGATGTTAAATGTTGATCATGATGATCAACAACTCTGGATAATTATATTCTTTTCTCATTTTATTAAGAAAATATTAATTTCACACACACATCACATTACAAAGATAAACAGGCTTGATTGAAAAATTAATAACAAACAATACTAACTGTTACTTGTTGATTCAACATAATAAGAAAGAACAATGGTGTTAAAAATATGTAGCTACTAAAATGAAAAGAGTCACTTACATGCTTAGTTTTCCTTGGTGTAGGAACAGGAGGAGCCATAGTTGCATCTCTTGCTTCTGCAGAAGCACTTTCAGGACCGGTGCTACTAAAACTGAATACAGCACTCTCTGTCATCTTGGAAGTTCCAGTACTGCCAACTGGAGTTACAGGTGCAGGCAACATCGGACGTTGACCTACTTCGAGACTTGACTGCCCCATGTAAGGTTTGCCTTTACGAGGCAAAGCACCAAGCATCGGATCAGTGCTAGTCTCGAAGGAAGTAAGTACACCTTGTTTATCTGTAATGCCAAATGGCCAGGGATCACCACTGAGCTGGCTATCAGGAGGGTATACCTGAGTAGCAACACTAGTAGTAGTTGGGGGTAGAGCGGGTACGGGAGCTGGATTTGTTTCAGGGTAACCTGCTCCAGAGAATCCATTAAAAGGAGGTGCATTGACATAACGCCCTTCATTGAGCTTTTCAAGTCTTGGGGAGTCCACAAGATAAAGCTCTGGATCATGATACTCCGTATCGATTGAAACCAGTTCTGAAAATAAAATAGAAGTCAATTAGTTGTTTGTTAATTTATATCAAAAGGTATGTCTTTTTTGAAAACAAAGAGATATGATTTGTTTATAGGAAGAAATGGGAAGAAAGTTGATTAATAAATAACAAGGCACAAATTCTTACAATGTTTGTATATTTTCTTAAAAAGAAGATACTAAAAACTTTCTATTATTATATTTGTAATAAGTAGAGGTATTATATCTTATGCAAATGAAATATTAATTAGTTAAGAAATGGTAGGCACATTTTGTTTGGTGAGTAGGAAAAAAAAGCAAAACAGGTTTCATATGAGTTGTAAGATAATATATAAAAGAACAAAAAAAAAAAATCCCAAAGATTTTAATTATTTATCTTTCTCTTAAATTACTGACGAGTTATGCAACTAGAAACTGAATGCAAATACTCAATGTATTTAGTGTCAAAGTATATATATTGCCATTTTTAAAATAAACTTTCAGCGGGTATACATCCCAATTTCATAACCACATCCACCATAGCTGCCTTATTTCTTTTTAATTTCAAAATGATCCTTAATATAATGGTTGCAGTTCTTGCTTAATCCATTTCCTTTACTTCACTATTTCAAAATACTTAGATAATTATTCTTTATCAATGAAGTAAATTATTCTGAATTTTATGAAACTATTTAATAAATAAGTTTATTTAAGTTCGTAATTAGTAGTTTAAAAGCAATATATTTTAATGTGAAGAACCAAAAATTCTTTATTATTCAAACTAAATGTATTTTGTTTTATTCTGAATATACATTATTGATTTCCTATATCTGTTTAACTCTTCAATGTAATGAATCTATAATTAAATTATAATTAAATTGAATTTAAAACTATAGTTGGTGAACTTCACTTGTCTTTTAGCTTTGATTAAAAACATAAAAGCAACAGATTTCTTTCTTTTATCTAAAGAGAAACATGTCACATAAAAGATATATCAGAGACTACAGAAAGTTTCGATAAAACAAGTTTTCTATAATTGTATTACTGTTTTTAAGCTGTACTCTATAACATACTCTATATTAAAAACCTATAACACAATTCAGATAGCCTACTATCTAAGAGTTTATATTCATCGGGTGCATACAGAACAGCAAGAATTCAAGCAATAAAGCAATCATATATTCGTGTTTGAATCTGCCAGAGTATATTAAGAATAAATAACAGTATTGCAAAGATTTATGCTTTTTCAACAATACTGTCACAGCATATTACATAACAGGGTTCAAATAAGAATCTGATGAAGGAATTGCCTTTAAAGCATACTACAGAAGACACGAGCAAGTCTTCGAGAAAGAATGTAAAGATTGGGAAGACAAGATGAAAATGCATTTAATCTTGAGAAAACTGGTGGCAACAGAACATGAACAATACAGTAATTATGTACTCCCAAGAAAACCTTCGGACATAAACTTTAATGACACAATAGATATATTGTGTAAAATTTTCAGTCAAAAAAGCTCTTTGTCCAACACACATTGGAAGTGTCTGAACATTGAGAAAAACAACGACGGGAACTACATCACATATGCTGGTAGAGTTAACAGGGAATGCGAGAAGTTTAAACTGATGAATTAACACCAGATATGTTCAAATGCCTGATTTCTACACAGGGACTTACTGCTGAAAAGGATGCAGAAGTTAGAGAAGAAATTGAATGTAAAGATTGTTTCCAACTAAAACAAGTGCAAAATAGTCAGAATAGAAATATAGTGTTTTCTAAAAATCAAGACAAAAATCAAGAAATAAACCCATGTTTTGCTTGTGGAGGTATACACCTGAGGAAAAATTGTTCATTTAAGAAAGTGGAATGCTTTTGCTGCGGTAATACAGGACATATAAAGATACACTGTAGAGCAAAGATGACAAAACGTCAGAACAAAGGAAAAAGAACAAATAGTATGTCATCAGAAGAAATTAGTAATATAACAATGAGAAAATTCGTAAAGGCAAAAATCAGAAATACAAGTGTTAAAATTCAATTGGACACTGGTAGTGACATCAACATTATAAATGAAAAAAACGTGGAAATATGTCGGTAAGCCGAAGTTAATTAAATCTAAAAAGGTAGCACATAGTGTTATGAGAAAATGATTAGATTGTTTCAGTGAATTCCAATGTAGTGTAACATTCCGAGGTCAAACAAAAAAGGCTAAGATATATGTATTAACCGATTTGGCACAGAGTGGATGGAACTATTCAAACTGTGGGATACACCCATAGGTGTTTTGTGTGGAAATATAGTCGGTTCAGTTGAAGGTTCAAATGCGACTGAGGGAGACTACACATTGATTTTGCTGGTCCTTTAAATGGTTCTTACTACTTACAGGCAGAATGCTTTGTTGATACCTTAAAAAGAGCCTTTAGAAAATCAAATAAGGAAGTCACAGATGAGGTAGTTCTACAACAATTTTTAAGAGCGTACCGTGTGACACCAAATCCAAATACAACAGCAGGTAGATCACCAGCAGAGCTGATGTTTGCAAAATCAATCTTTGATAAATTGCTACCTGGCAAGAAAAGAAAAAGTGCCAGGGAAGACATAGCAAGATTCTTTAAAGTTGGTGAAAAGGTGTATATGAGGGCATACAAGAATGGAAAGCAGAGTTGAGAAGATGGTGTAATTACCAAATGCATAGGTAAAATGATGTACTGGGTAAAAAGTAGAAAAGACATACAAAAGAGACACCAGAACCAACTGAAAAAGAGATTCATGGAAAGCAAACCAAAGAAGTAGGAGGAACCGATGGAATGGTTGTATGATACGTGCCAAGTACCAATGCCACTGTAGGTAACTGAACCTGGCGTTCAAGTGAGAGTAAAAGAAAACATACAGAGTTCCTGAAAATTGATGTCAAGTGCAAAAAATATTAAATTATATGGACTCCACCCCCACTTCAAAAAAGGGAGGTGGGATGAATAAAAAAAATTATTGCTAAATAAAATGACACTTCCTAAGAAAAACTTTAAAGGGGAGATGTTGAAGGAAATTAGTAATACTGGCACACCCCTCCCACGTGATGAATGGAATAACCTAGTAACTACAAGTAAAGAGAAGTACGTGAAGTACCAGAGTACATAGTAGGTAGTCAGAGATAATCGTGTCTTTACTGGTTTTACTAAGTATACTGTATACAAAAGTGGGCATTATAACAATGCAACATTAATAAGGATTATAACACAAACAAGTATTAATGATAAATCATTTTTTTCTTTTTGGATAAACTGAAGGATTTGTGACTTTAGCAGCAGCAAAGCATTGCAACATGTTTCAAAGCACTTTGGAATGGTGAAATAAAAAATAAAAAATAAAATTTACAGTTGTATCATTCAAACAATACTTATGAAATTCATTCTAAAAATGAAACAACATATAGCATGGAAAGGAAAGCAACCAATTTTTATAGCAGGTAAATGAATTGTCAAGTTATAAGAGGCATAGAAAAATTGCAATTGTTAAGGGGCCTCAAAAGTATATAAGGTGTGGTGTGGTTATTGGTCTTTCATACTCGTTATAAAGCATTCTAGTTAAGACATTCCAAAAATGCAAATAAGATTTTTAAGGATAAACATTAAACACACACATAGTTCAATATTTAAAAAAAAAAAGAATATTGTGTGTGTGGGCGCGTGCATGCATGTATATATTATTCCAACCAGCCTTTTTTGTGGTCACAATAACAAATGGCTGCTATGTAATTCATGGTTAACTCAGCAGGAGATCATGAAACAGCAATAAACCCTGGAGATAGAATGTTACGTTTCAACCTGGTGAATATACCTTAGTACTTAACCACTGCCTTGTGAGGAAGTTCAGGAAGACAAATGGTGAGGGAGTATACCTTGAAAGGAAAATAAACTAATTCAGCTCTAAAGCAGTTCTGACAAATGAGGTTTTCTCAGTCTCCTCAGGCTAGGAGGAGATACAACTCATCTTGGGTCCCCTGTGTCACTGGATCTATCTTGTCATAGCAAAGATAGTGATATTGAGAAATGTACACTTCCAATACCACTATAGAGACCCATTATGTAGGTATTTTTCTAGCAACACTCTACCAAGATGGAATCTGATGATAAGAGCAGATCTAAATGTGTTGCAAGATTATCAGAGTTTTATATACATCAGTGGCAGTCATGGAGTCACTGCCAGCTGAAATGGAGTGGGGCTACCTTGAAAGACACAATATAACTGGGAAGCCCTAACTAGAGACCATATTCTTTATCTCAGCAAGAAAAGGGCCACAAAACCATCCATTCAACTCAATTCTGAGAAAGCTTGCCTGTCATGACATTCCCTATAACAATTGTAAAATTAAAAACAATACTCCACACATGGAATATATAAACATTGCTTGATGTAAGCAATTTGACAAACTGACCTCATGGTCATTGAGCTGCAGTACTAATTGATACTACTTGGGGAACATTCTCTTAATGAGATGGAGGGCTACTCTGACATGATATGAGCTTTACTGTGAAGTACAGTCCACTACCTAAACTGATTGAGATACTAGTTGGCATTAGTGAGTGGCTAATGTCACTTACTATTCCACATTTGGAAACTTTTAAGTCTCATTACAGAGTGCCTACACACCAACTTTGCTATTTGATGGTAAAGTTGGTCTACAGATACACACACACACATTGTTTTTGCCATTGTCTTCTTCATATTCTTTATGTCTGCATTTTCATGACTGCATAAGTTGGATGGGCTCTTTCCAACACAGTGTCTTCCCATTTGTTGCATTCCTTTGTTATCTCCTTTATGAGGTTCAACCTCCTGAGATCAGCTTTCACCATTTTATCACATGCCATCCCCTTTTGTAATTTCCTTCTATTTGGAACTTCTTTAACCATCTGTTATCATCCGCATGCATTACATCCATGTGCCAATACACACTACATGATTTCTCTTATATCCAGCTTATCTCTCAGCTCATTTGTACTACATTCATACATACATACAAACATTGCACATCTAGCAGAAAGTACTTGCTTCATTTCAATTAAGCTGTTGCACATCCTCTGCATTTAATGCCCACATCATAGCATCATGCAGCAACAACAAATGGGTAAATTGTACAAGCAATGTACAATCTGCCATTTTGTTCAGAGAGAGAATCCTCTTGCTGCCAGCAGAGAAAGTAGTTCCCTGAATTTTTTCCATCCCGACAAAAATAGTGAAAGAGAGAGTGTGAGATCTTGAAAATTATGCAAGATACAATGAAAACTTCCCTCTTCATTCTTTGAATGAATTTGGAAATTTCTCTTTGAAAGAATTGTGCATATGTGTGTGTGTGTATTCATTCTGAACAACTTTTTGTCTAATGTATGTGTTTGTTTTTATATGTACATATATGTACCTGCTCTTTGCTCTCTCTTTTCATTTGTGTACCTGTGAATATGTGTCTTATGACATGCATATGAGAGTGTTTGCACGTTCATTATGTTGTGTTTGTCATTCAACAAAAATGGCAACAAATTTTTCTCATATGTTGGTATAAAAATGAACAAAATCCTTCTGTTTTAAGGTTTCTATTGGAATTTTTCAAACAAAAGGGCTTATAATTCAAAGTACATAGGTTGAAACAAGTTATGGTGACAATATTTAGTTTAGTCTATAAACATAGAACACTCACACAAATAAAGAGAAACTGAATTTTAGTATTATACAAACACATTTTGTTTTATAAATATATACATACATACAGCACTACACACACACACACACATATATATATATATATATATATATATATATATATATATATGTGTGTGTGTGTGTGTGTATGCATGTGTGTGTGTATATATAATGGCTAGATGAATACCTGTTGTCAACACTTAGTTCTTTTTCAAGTATAAATGCTCACATATCTATTGTATTCTACCTGCCTTGCTACCAGGTGTCCCAGAAAGATTTACCGATGATCAAAAAATCATTGAACAAAGCATTGTATTTTTGATTGTACACAGCAATTTGTGTATGTTTCAGCTTTAAGTGTTTACAGTTTTGTTTGTCTATAATATTTTTGTCAACAAATATGGTGTCTCAAGTTAAATGTGATCAAATTGTTATAAACAAACAGAATGACAGGTTGTATGCAGCTGATGCCTGAAGGGAGCCAAACCCATTTTCATCATCAGAAACCAGCTGCAGTCATGGTGTGGGCTGCTGTAGCATCTGATAGATCCAAGTCTCCTCTGATCTTCATTTACAAGGGTGTTAATGTGAATAGCAGTTTATATCAAAATGTTGGAAGAAAATATGTTGCCTTAGTTAAATAAATCATTTGGAAACAAGTATGTCTTCATTCAGGACAGTGCCCCAGTCCACACCTTGAATTTTACGCAAAAATGGTACAGAGAGCATTTTTGCAGTTTTTTGGGATAAGAACTTCTGTTCTCCCGCAAGCCCAGACATCAACCCAATGGACTTTTCTGTCTCATTTGTCTTAGGGAGTGATGTCTAACTATCTCATACACAAGTGTGGCGGATCTGAAAGAAGCCCTTCTTACCGCATGGAGTAAACTTTATGAAGAAGTGTTGCAATTCAGAAACCACTCATTTGCAGGTCGTGATCAAAGTAAGAGGTGGTTGTTTTGAAATTTGATTCACGTATTAAATAGGTAAAATATAGTTCTTATAATTTAAGAAGTTTGATTGCCATCTCTTGTATATATTATGAGTAATTACAAAAATATGATAGGTAAATATTTCTGGAACATTCAGTACATGCCTCTTTTATCAGTTCCTCACCATACAATAGGCATTCCAACTTTCCTGGACTCTTTACCAGTGTTATAATGTATGGATTTAATTTTTCTTATTTATCAGTGTGGTATTGTAATTTATATTTCTCCAATTTTTTTCTCACTTATCTTCTCTCTTAGAACTTATACATTTCTCTCTCTATTTTGCTTCTCTTGTTCATTTAAACAGTTCTCTTTTTTCTCCTTTTACACTTTGACATGTGCATCTCTATCACAATCTGCTTTCCCCTCAAGAAGTCTCACTAATGTTATTCTCTCTCTCTCTCAAAAAAAAAAACATCCAAAACATCACCAAATACCCACCATCCAAAATACTACACACAACTCCTTCCATATGCCTATCTCAAAACACAAATACAGGCAACACACACATTTGCTCCCTCCTCCCTTCTCAACTTAATCTATAGAGCTGCATTCCTATCTTGTTCTTAACCCTCTCATGTTTTTGTTGCTTTTTACTTTTTTTTTCAATCCCTTTTCCTCTTTGTCACTCACCCAATAATATTCTTCTGATGAAAGACAAACATCCAATATGTTAAGACTCTTTCCTTCCTTTTAAGCATTAAGCTAATACAATATTTGTTAAGACTTATCCCTCTCATGTTGTCATTTATCTTTTTTTGTTTATTGCAATTACAATATACACACACACACGCATGCATGTGTGTATGTATGAATGTATGTATGTATGTGTGTGTGTGTGTGTGTGTGTGTGTGCATGTGTGTGTGTATATATATATATATATATATATATATATATATGATAGATAGATAAAAAAAATTAAGTGTAATGTTGGTGTTAGATAAATACAGAGAGATTGATAAGAGAATTGGAAGATATTAATTTTGATTTAGCTGAATGTAGTGAGGTTGAATCTACTGGAGTATTAATAGTAGTTATATCCTTAAAATACTTAAGAGCAGAGGCAGAAGACCTCATGTAAAATAAATCAATACTACGCTGTATGGTGCATTATATTATATAACAGATCTAAAGAATGCAAATTCATTTGCAGATGAAGATAGGGTTCGTAAGTTCATAGCTGTAGGGATGCATACTGTGCAAGAAAATTTCTGTATATACCAAAGGGAATATTTGAAGAGGAACTGAGACATTTTGGATAACTACTTCAAGCACATAATATATTGGGGCATCAAACAGGATAGGCAGGACTGATGTTGTTTACACATCTGTTTGTATGCATACACATAACTTTATAATGTTTTTGTTACATACCAAATATACAGCAACATATACCTTATCAAGAGTTTCAAATTGAATTTTCAAAAGCATCATATTGTATCTGGAGGTTAAAGAGTATAATACAAATACTGATGGTGACTGAAATGTGCTAATGACGAAATATACACAGTGGGCCATATGTTATATTTTAGGGATATATTGTTTGGGGTTTATAGCTTGATGGTTTATATTACAAATACAAATGCCATGCCAAAGAAAAAGTAAAGCTTATCTTATTAAGGCCAATAATACATCCCCTTGAAAATAAATCTAAGTCTTCATTGAAGTTATCATACATCTCTATTTTACAAGATCATAATATTCCTGCATCATGATCAATGATATCATGCAGGAATATGATGATTTTACAAATTACACACAAAATCAGTTTCTACTGTAGGCTTCTTTTTTTTAAATACTAATTTAATGAAATGATTTACCTTTTGTTTTAGTATTGATAAATTTAATATTTCAACTTTATAACATATTACCTTTTTTAAGTAATATCATTGCGTTATTCAAGAACAATATCATTTGGAAAGCTGCTAAATGAATGTGTGTGTGTGTGTGTGTGTGTGTGTGTGTGTGTGTGTGTGTGTATATATATATATAGTAAATGAAAACAACAAAGTGGTTAAATCTAAAAGGAAATATCTAAAGGTAAAAACCACTCTTTGCCATTATGTGTTGTGATACATAGAACAGTTGTACATTAAGCCATTCAACATTAAAGTGATCAGTTAAGATCACACCAACATGCCTGATTCTAATTCTGTTTGTAAAATGCATATCATTATGGAAAAATGTAATAACAATTGTTAACTTGAACCCATCTTTTCACTTATTTTATAAACATGATTGGTGAATATATTATAATTCATCAGTTTATTTATTGTTTGTTCAGTAATGACAAAATATTTAAACCAATCTTACTTTAGTAAAGTCTATCAATTTAAAAAAAAGACTAAGGTGTTGGCTATCATTGGTAGATTCCTTGAGAGAAAATCTTAACATAGTGCAGCAAATGATATAAAACTTTCTGTAACATCAACACTATATTCAGGAATAGAATAAAATAAACAAACTGAAAGATGAAATGCAACTGTAAATATTCTCATTGCCTTTTCCATGATTCTTTGATATTTTTAGTTCCTTTAACATAAATAATTTCTATATAATAAAATGAAATACTATAAAAAGACCCAATTTCCAGTGTAGAACCTTTTTGTCATTTAATTACCTAACAATTTAATGAAATAGGTTTTCTAATTTGCTTCTTTTACATAAAATAAATTGATTATAGCCTGGAGTAATATCTTTAAAAGTAAAGCAAGAACAATACATAGCATCATGATGTATTATATATTTAAGAGATATATATAGATATGATGCATGATCATTATTATCTTAAATAACCACACACAAATGTAGATTTTCTTTTACATGCTTATCAACTAAATAAAATATTTTTTTAAAAAGCAATTTAATGAAAGACTATAATAAAAGGCTTGCTTTATTATCAGTATCTATAAATTTAATATGTCATGTCTGTAAATTGTACTCTTCAAAATAGTTAAATCTAAAAGAAAAGATAAAGCAAGTGTTTATGGAAAAAAATTATATATAATAGTGTGTATCAAACCTAGCACAGTTATTTCTGTAAATTAGTATAATTTTTCAATTAAATGCTGATAAATTTACAAAATATTACAAATTGAAACAAGTTCAAATTAAATAGCTGTATTAATATCTTAGCGGTCTAAAATATTTCAGATATTGTAAACAAATTGAAAGAGAAATTTGCTACATTTTGATTTCAGGAAGGAAAAAAAAAAAAATCTTAAAAGAAAAGAATGATTAGATGAGCTTCTTAAACAGCAATAAATATAACAAAAATAAAAAGAAACCAACAAAAAATATAAAAAAATTAGTTCAGTTTTACCATAAACTTTCTTTGAAGAGCGTCGTCTCGGAGCACTTTCAGGAGTGTATATATGCATCTTGCCTCTGTCAAAAAGAAAAATAGGAAACATTAAATAAAATTGTAAGTAAACATTTAAATGTGACAAATTTTGTGAAGTAATTTATGAAATATTTTAAAAACTCAATTGTCAGTGCAGTAGTTAGGAAAGTAGAGTGGATAAAGTTTAACCTAGAGATGTTAATTTAAGAAAATAATTATATACACGTTAATTGAGAATGAACCAAAACTGAGGAGTGAACTATGACATTTACAATTACAATACTGTACAAATGAAATATTGAATAAATTACTAGACTGAGACATTCTAAAATGAATTTTGCATTTTTGTTGACCACATAAATTATGTTTGTTTAATTTTCTATTATTTTAATTGTCTTTATGTTATATTATTTTCATTTACATTCAATTTAAATACATTTTATTCTTTTCATTTGTTGTTCTTGATGTATTGATAAAGGCTAAGAAATTAATTGGACTTGATTTAGGATTGTTAGAAGTTATTGTGTTAGAATTACAAATTTTTTATCAGTTAAATTTACTTATATTTTAAACACTATCATGTTTTTCTAATGCTTTAATTTAGAAGAGTGATATGTAAACACTAAATTAATTTGATTATGGGAAAATTTTTAAAATTAGTAAATTACAGGGGGTCAAATAATCTTTAACTTAATAGTTTATAAATATACTAGAATGTTAAAGAAAAAGGTATTTATTACCTTAAAATTAGATAAAACAAATTTCTCATTTGTATAACTTCTTTCACAACCACTCTGTCATTTACTCACTCTCCTCCTGCCACCAAACACCCAGTATGTACACTCATCCTGCACCTCTTATGCCAACGCTTTTTTGTATTTTTCTTTTACTCTCTCCATATAACGTAAAGTGTGACAAGAGAGAGCAAGTAAGCAAGCAACCAATAAATGTCAGCTATTATAAACATATAATATTTCTGATTTATTACACAATTTCAATTTCTTTCATCCTTTTACTGATTTCATTTATTAGACTCTGGTTGTGCTGAGATACCATACTCAGAGTTTTAGCCAATACTACCAATTCTAGTACTTAAATCAGTCAGCTACATATTGATCTATATCTCTTGAACCACTCAGAAAATCAGTAAACAATAAAAACACATACATGTGGGAGAAGTTTCTGTCTACCAATTCTACTAACAATGTATCAGTCAACCTGAAGTTAAAGTAGAAGACACTTGTCTCAGGTGCTGTGGAGAGGGATCAAATCCTACAACATACAGTTGCAAAAAATGAACTTTTTAACTGCACAACTACACTTGCATCTCTACTATTAATATATAGTTCCTTTATTTGGTGTTTCAGTTATCTGCGCATCTGTAAAAATTTGACCTTTGGTTCAAAATTGGTGGTTATAAATAGGAACCTTAAGAGGTTTAGTTTTTGATTAAAGGAAAACAATGTTTCTTACCTTATTATTCCTGTTTCATCACCTAAATGTGTTAACATGTACTCAAATGGCTCGGGTTGCACTGAATACATATCCTTAAGGGTTACCACACACTCACCTAAGAAATAAGGAAAATGAAAATTAAATTCCTCAGTATTAAAACTATTTGTAAATCTATTTAGAGTAGTAATACCATTAAAACCAAATATCTCATTTTCATTAATATTTTAAAATTTAACTTCTGAGCAGACTCATAATTATGGTCCAACATACAAAAAAAATCTCAAGTTATTTCAGAAAAGAGATGAAATTAGACCAAAAGACATTATTAGTTTTGTTCATGGTAATATTCCCAAGAAGATAATTTCAGAAGTATTTGCGTAAAAAAGAGAAAAGCATGACTTAAACATTTGTCGATGAGAGAAAATCTTAAACTTAATTATTCTAGAATAGTGGAAAAGATCTAACATGCCACCTGGTTTAACACCACCACCTAATCCTTGGCTGTCTTTAGCAGGGCTCACCCTGTTGCAAGAATAAAAATCAGATCTCTGGTTCCCTCCCAAAACACATTTTCCCTACAGATGGTTCAAGCTGGACATCAGCTACATGAATTTCACTTGTTTGGGGGGAGTCTAATTTGGGTCATGGGCACCACTCTTCCTCTGTTGAGTAATGTAAAATAATAAAAAGAACCTTTAAATTCTCTTAGATTTAACGTTTAAGACAACAAAATGTTTGTTTATTTTTCGGATTGGAAATTTCTGAATGATAATGTCAGCCAGAAATACTGTACCATGTCCAGTCAATATGAATTGCTGCAAGTGTAATTTCAGTAATGTAATAATGTTTAATGTAAATTTCTGAGGTTAATTATTCAAAGAGTTTAAAGTAAATGACAATTAAAATTTATAGAGTCTGCTATACTACAATTATGACACAGAGTTATTAAATGAAACAGTTTAAAATTAAAGTTAAGATGTTCTGGAATCATTATTTTATCTCTTATTAATCATCATATAAAAATGAATGAAAATGCTTCTCAATAAAACTGAAATGAGAAATAGATAAACATGATTTATATTTCTATGAAGCTGAAGGTAATTTTAGTTAGGAGTGTAGAGGCAAGCATTCCAATGGCAATATTTTTGTAGCATGTACTCATAATGACAGTGATACTAATGATGATAACTGTATAAGTTTCTCTTTCAGAGAACTATCTTCTAATTGTTTTAAAGTAAAAAAGGCAATTCATTGATGTATCTCTCCTAAGTGTCACTGATGAAACATTGTAGAAAATCTAGTGGGGTTAAGGGAATTTGATCCATATTTGAAGAATAAGACAACTCCAAGTAAATGAAGAAAGCTACAAAAAAAATTAATGTCTGAATAAATTCTTATTTAAATATATGCTACAAAAATAAAAGGATTAAATGCTTTTTCAAAAATTCCTAATAATTAAATAAAATGTATAATAAAGTTTAATAAATTTATTAAAACCATTGTTGAATATAATAATCTTGTCTAATATAGGCACAAAATCTGAAATATTTGTGGGAGGGAGCTAGTCAATTACATTGACACCAGTGCTCAACTGGTACTTATTTCATCAACTCTGAAAGGACAAAAGGCTAAGTTGACCTTGGTGGAATATGAATTCAGAATATAAAGACAGACGAAATGCTGTTACATATTTTGTCCAGTCAGTGTGCTAACAATTATGCCAGCTTACTGCCTTGTTGATTTGGTGATAATAATAATGTAAAACAAAGCAAAAGAAAACAAGCAACTTAAAAATGGCACAAATACCATATGATTCATGGTCACCATCTCTTGTTCGGATGGCGATTAATATGTGCTGTTCTTCTAGATAATCTCGGTCACCAAATATTGGATGGAGCTGAAAAAATATGGAAAAGAAAAATGGTGAGTAATGAAATATAATTCACAAAATATATTGCAGTTACAGATAAAAATAAAAACAAATAATTCAAAAATAAGAAACTAAGCTAAAAATATTACAAACAAAATATGTATTAACTTCATTGAAACAACATGAGTCTCATAAAATTTTGTTGTAAAGACTCAACTAGAGACTTCATTACCATGAGGTAGTGTATTTCATATAAGTCAGCATTTCAAATTAATGAAATACATTAGTGTGATGTCAACACTTGCAGCAGTTAGTTGTTTCTAGTATGTAAGCGTCTGTTTACAATTGTGTGGGTTAGGCCATTTAAGTGCTTTGACTGAAGATACATCAATACCACTGACAGAATACAAACTCGCTATCATTTCAACTGTTTACAATTGTGTGGGTTAGGCCATTTAAGTGCTTTGACTGAAGATACATCAATACCACTGACAGAATACAAACTCGCTATCATTTCAACTGCTTATATTGTACTGATTACCATCTGCACTTCCTTAAATGGAAATATCCCATAATCATTAATGAATCATAGAGAGCCTTTCAAAGGCAATACCAATGTAATGTGTTAAAAAGCAAATCAACTTGTTTACAGTCATGTATGAGAGAGAACAGATGTGAAATGGACTTTGCTTGCTAGACCCAATCACCCCTTCTTTTTGGAAATAAATTTGTTTCTTTCACAACTCAAAGCTTGTCTTAATATTATATGGAAATATATAACAAGTTAGGGAGAATAGAATATCTAACTAAAATATAAGCATACACTATTTAACAAACAACTCAGTTGATATTTGCTATTTATTTGCATTAAAAGGAATGTGAATTTCAATAACAATATTGTTGTTATGATTGTTGTGACTTAAAATATAATAATAAATTGAAATGGTTTAATGCTTACCTCAGGAAGTGAATCTTTTGTCCATTGGGGGCAGCAGAGACCAGCAATTTCCGCATAAAATGTTTTGTTAGGATTACTACTAATAACATCTAAATAAAAAGAAAAAAAACTGTCAGTTCATTCTGATATTAACATTTTTATTAATTGAAATAATTTTATAACTTTTCATCATAACAGAAGGGAACAAATGAAATGAAAGAATACTTTAGTAAATGTCTATTATGCTTATATTTAACAATCTACACACACACAAGAATCTGATAGCTAAGAAAGTTATTAACTAAGGATGTAATAGTGACAAAAATATTATTTCAAGTATAGTTATAATAATAAAATTGACCTTATGGGCAATAAAAATTATCATAAAATGAATCATTTATAAACAAGAAAGGGGAGAAGATATAAAAGTATTAACTAGGAAATTTAAAACAATTTTCAATGACTTACTTGGAAGACAATTGGAATAGAACTCTAAAACAAAATACTGGCTGGAACATGTACGAATCTATGTTGGAGATAAGAGTAATCAAACTGTTAAATTTTATTCAGTTCTATATAACATTAATGGTAATAATTTGTGCATGTAATGTATAATGAACATTACAAAACCACATTAATTAGACTATATTACTTATAAAAAAAAAAAGCAATGGTAACAATTAACTGTGTATGTAAATAATCAGCATTTCCAATCCTTTTTCTTAAGACAATTTGTTGCCATCATATCTAAAAACATTGCCTTTAACCATCAGATTTTCATTCAGCTGATGTAATACATAATTTCTTGTTCACATAAAATAGTCATCTAATTTATACATAGCAACTAATTCTTCTAATCTACAGCTCTGTCTCAGCTCAACTGGGCATAATCTTTTCTATACAATCTTCGAAACATGCAACGTATTTGCAGGCATACATTTAAAATACAAAAGAAATGCTTGTGTCCTTTGTCCATTATTGAATTACAACAAACACAAGACATAGATAAGCAGTTTATTTTAGCTATGTAAATATTTACAGTAGTCACACTATGACTTCATCACCTTTTTTATTTATGGTATTATTTGAGCCTCATATAATGCCCACATCATCATTATTTAATGTCCACTTTCCATGCTGGCATTGGTTTGATGGTTTGACTGAGGACTGGCAAGCCAGAAGGCTGCACCAGACTCCAATCTGATCTGGCAAGGTTTCTACAGCTGGATGCCCTTCTTAATGCCAACCACTCCAAGAGCATAGTGGGTGCATTTTTTGTGCCACTGGCACAGGAGCCAGTCAGGCAACACTGGCAACGACCATGCTTGAATAGTGCTTTTTACTTGCCACTGGCATGGGAGCCAGTCAGGCGGCACTGGCAATGACCATACTTGAATGGTGCTTTTTATGTGCCACTGGCATGAGAGCCAGTCAGGCGGTACTGGCATCGGCCATGACTATGATTTCATTTAACTCAACAGGTCTTCTCAAGCACAGTTTTTTTGCCCAATGATTGAAGGGTACTTTTAAATGAGCCAGTTATGCTACACTGGCATAGCCCATGGTTACAGTCATTTGTCATTGTCTCCGTGAGGCACAACGTTTGAAGGTTGTGCTTCACCACCTCATTCCAGGTCTTCCTGGGTCTACCTATTCCACAGGTTCCCTCCACTGTTAGGGTGTGACACTTTTTCACACAGCTGTTCTCCATACGCAACACATGACCATACCAGCGCAGTCATCTCTCTTGCACACCATATCTGATGCTTCTTATGTCCAATTTTTCTCTCAAGGTGCTTACACTCTGTCGTGTATGCACACTGACATTACACATCCAGCAGAGCATACTAGCTTCATTTCTTGCAAGCTTACGCATGTCCTCAGCAGTCATAGCCCATGTTTCACTGCCGTGTAGCATGGCTGTTTGCACACATGCATCGTACAGTCTACCTTTCTCTCTGAGTGAGAGGCCCTTTGTTACCAGCAGAGGTAGGAGCTTGCTGAACTCTGCCCAGACTATTCTTATTCTAACAGCTACGTTCTCAGAACATCCTCTCCCACTACTGACTTGGTCACCTAGGTAACAGAAGCTATCAACTACTTCTAGTTTTTCCCCCTGGCATGTGATGGAAGCTGTTTTCTGCACATTTTCAGTGTTTATTGCCCCTGTGCATTTGCCACACACAAAAACTATCCTCCCAGTTAGCCTTCCTTTGATATTACTGCACCTCTTATGTGTCCATAGCTTACACCAGGTACATCTTATGGAGTTTCTACCTACGCTTTTTCTACAGATTGAGCAGGGCCATCTACCTGAAGGGATTTGTGATTTGTATGCCTTCCTACTTACTAAGACTTTGGTTTTTGCTAGATTCACTCTCAGACCCTTCAATACTAGACCTTGCTTCTACACCTGAAACTTCTCCTCTAGTTCTGATAGTGACTCAGCTATTAGGGCAAGGTCATCAGCAAAGAGGAGCTCCGAGGGTCATCCTGTCTTGAATTCCTCTGTTATTGCATGGAGGACTATGATGAATAGGAGGAGGCTGAGGACTGAACCTTGGTGAACCCCTACCCCAAAGCGGAATTCTTCACTATACTCGTTGCCAACCCTCACCTTACTGACAGCATCCCTGTGCATGGCTTGTACAGCTCTCACTAATCATTCGTCTATCCCTAGTTTCGCATTGACCAACAGATAAGGGATCGGGAAATCCTGTCAAAGGCCTTTTCTGTGTCAATGAAAGCCAAGTACAGAGGTTTATCTTTGGCTAGGTATTTCACCTGCAGATGTCTTACCAGAAATATCGCATCAGTGGTGCTTCTCTCTGGCACAAACCCAAACTGCATCTTGTCTAAACTAACTCTCTCCTTAGTTAGTTGGGCAATGACCATCTCCGTGACTTTCTAGTATATCACTTTACTGTTATCTGTAATTGTTGGTTGGACTGCAATGCCAAACTCAATTATTCTAGCCTGTATAAAGAAAAGTAAACCAAGTTGTGGTCATTGCTTTTTTTTTTTTACTAAGTGACCACCATCAATGTCAGACACACTGATTCACTTGGAGATAACATTTTAATAATAATGTTATTATAAAAAATTATTAGGTTAATTAGTGCAAAAAAAATTCTAAAATTTTGAAATTCAAATGGCATTTTGAAAAAATACTATATGTCAAAATAATTACATAAAATACTAATTCTTAAATATTTTCCCAAAGCCCTTTGTGTGTGTGTTTGAGTGTGTGTATATATATATATATATATATATATATATATATAGATAGATAGATAGATAGATACACATACTAAAGAAACTGTATAGTATATATTATAGTTATTTGAAATGCATCTATAATGAAAATAAATTTATATTTGATCTAATTTGATATATAAAACAATATATACCTCTGCTTGGACAAGATCAAAGATAATGCGGACAGATGTTTGATCAACCAAAGATTCTCTGTTGGTAATAAACTGTGAGGCTATGCCAATATTAAAAGAACTGAATACTGGCCGGTGATCACTGCTCAATATATCGTCGGCACAGCCTGGAATTAATAACATAGAATTATAAAATAGGGAACTTTAATATTACTATTAATAATTTACTTTATGTAGGAACTAGCAAGTTAGTGTGCTGATAGATGGAGGAAATTAAAGATTAAGGATATGCTAGTGAAGAACTCAATTAAATAAAAAAAACTCTAACCTCATTGATGCAAGTTGGCAATATCTTTTCATATTTAGAGGTGTAAAAATGACACATTTAGGTGAGCTGATCAAGGATATAGCTAGGTTTAAGTGAAAATATACAAGGTAAACTTACAGAAAATATGAAGAAATGTGAATGATAAATTTCATAAAAGATACAGAAAAGGAATGCCTTTTATTATCTAGTTCACCCTTGAAGCATTGTAATTTTAATTTACATACAAATAATCATCATTTAGACTGGCAATGAGATTAGGAAAAAGTCAGTAAAAAATGTCAATTGATTTGACTTTCATAACTTGTTTAACCCTTTAGCATTCAGATTACTCTATCAAAAGTTATGTTTATCTATTCACATTGTTTTGAATTAATCCTGCATGGTCTCATAGCTTTGAAATTTCAATGATGTAATGGTTTATTTTTAGAATGACATTGTAGGGAGGGGTAACAGGTTGGATCTGGCTGGTTTGAACATAAAACAGGTAAAGTATTTGGGTCAGATATGGCTTGATTAAATTCCACCTTGGTTTTTGATAATATCTATTCAATGTGTCAATTAAAGCTTCAGTTTTAAAATAAGTAATGAACTTATGAAAATATTCAGTAGTAAGCACAGAAATATGTTTATTAATTGTTTCCAAATGGAAAACCCCCCACAAAAAACAAGGATTAAGGAGCAGACACAAAATGTAGAAAAGACAAAACTACTCAATTCCATTGATAAAGTAAATTACTTTACAACACTATAATTTGTCATCATTTTGATTTTTATAATTGGGAAATATTTTAAAATGTTTCATCAACTTATATGTTTCCAAATGGACACAATCATCGTTCATCTAGAAGCGATATGTTTAATGCCTTGATGAGCTAATACCAAAGGTCATCCAAATCATAAAACTAACCAGCAGTAAGTTGAAATCTCCACTCAAGCAAAGTCTTTTTATACTGAAGCAGATAACACGTTAATTGGAAACTAAATTAAAATGGATAGTTGTTTTTCTTTTAAAGATTCAAGAAGAACAACAACAACTGCTGCTGCCATCACCACCACCACTACCATCACTCCTGCCATGAGTTGGATGGGTTACAACAGTCTGCATCATCTTGTATGCACAGCAAAGAAAACTGTCCAAACTTTGGTATTTGGTATGTTTTACAAAACTAGATGCATTTTATCATGCCACCACCACTCACAGTAGAGAAATTATCTTCTAGAGAATGAATTAAAGAGTCTCCTTTACTATTTCTTATTTGAAGTTACTGTGCTCCATCCAAGTTAGGTAACCTGCAATGAAAGTCCCTAGCTTGTTGGTATGGGGGCAATAGGAGAGGAGAAGTGTCTCCATGGGACAAGGCAAAGAGGGTTTAGCTACCTAGATTATTTATTGCGATAGCAGTGGAGTAACACCTTGTCATAATGATAGTAAAGGTGTTCAAGCTGTCTGTAAAAGAAAGGTCAGTTTACTGTAGCAGTCCAGTCTATGGTTGTCTCTGAGATGTGGTGCTAGTCCAGGGATTGCAAACTGAGACTGTTAACATGATAGTGGTGGTACTGAGATTAGTTGCCAAGCCATTCAGCCTGGATGAGTCATTACTGTCGAAGTCTACCATGATGTTAAGGATACTAGTTCTCTCCATCAAGCTATAAATGTGAGCTTCCAGTAGAGGGAGAGAGGGAGAGGGGGGAGAGAGAGAGTGTGTATGGCTTAATGTAGCTTTTTATTACATTGAAAGCTGTCAGACTAGATAATGGGGAGTAGGTGAAAGTTATATATAAGTGTATATTTAATATTCAATAAAAGTTTTCCCTTACTTGATTTTCCTCTACTTTTATGGTATAAAATCAAATTTTAGAATAGATGAAAAAGTAAACTTAGTTAATTTTGATCAGTTTTATTTTCCAGGAATTATCTATGTTTTATGTGATTATGCATCTTGGAATATTTGAAAGGATTAGCAATAATGGCTATTTTGCCCTTTAAATCAAATTTAATTGCATCACACAAGTCTCAATAATTTAAGCTTTGATTTCATTGACAATAACTAACCACAACTTAACACATTTTATCAAATATACACTATTTGAAATATCAATGAATTGGAACACACAATGAATAACTTAAGATTTCATTTCATACAAATTACACATCAAAATATTTGCAATTTCATTTTTTAAAAGTTTGTTTACAGGGGTGTAATGATAACAAATCTTGATTAATAATAATTGAAATGAATATAATTTCACTTACCATATGCTATATTTTCTATAAACGTTCCAGGATAAGATCGCCACATAACCCTATCACACCAGGAAGGCACATTAATACGATCCTAAAAAAACAGAAAAACACTTCTGTAAAGTGTATGTAAAAATAAAAATCTATAAAATTAGAGAGGACAGAAATAAACATAAGAAAATTAATAAGCTAGGATTCTGTCCTGACCTCATGGAGGAGACATTGTTTCTGGATGCTGTAGCAAAGGCAACTGGTGTAGGAGAGCAGAAGCTCTAAATTAAAAGCTAATACAGTGTAGAAGGACACTTTAGTCCAGCAAGAAAAAAAAAAAGAAAAAAAAAAACTATCTCTCTAGTATTAGTAGCATAATAAAATGCATCCATCCATGCTGTAAAGTGGTTGGCAATAGCAAAAGCATCCAGGAAAAAAAATAATGTACCAGACTGCCATGTTAGTGCTCTGTATTATAGTGGAGTGACCAGGTGTGAACACCTAACCGTGAGGGAGAACCCTTCAAACATCATCAAATATAATTACTTCAATTCTCTTCCTTTCAGATGCAGAAAACAGACAACAAAGGACCCATCCATCCAAAATTTTTACAAAATTCCTGTCACCTGTTTTTGTATAGAAAAAAAAAAAAAAAAAAAGATGTGAGAATGCTACCTTTGGGACCACTCTATAATTATGATTTGCAGTTGTAGTCTTTATCTGTGTTAGTTTATGACTTTCAGCAATTTAAGACAATGTTCAACTTACATCATTATTTATTGATATGAAAAAAAAACTATTTAAAAAAAAAGTTTACATATATAATAATCAGCTTACTCCAGTGGTTTTTTTCACTTTCCTCCAGTTATAAACCAATTTGCCTTTTGCCCCTCGTTCCATTCTGTATGTAGGAAGGAATGTGATAGCCTCTTCACCTGTTAAAATAGAAACAAACTATCAGTTCACACCAAATGTTGCTTTATTTTAACAATATGCAGGTATCTAAGAAATTGGGTTTCATATATTATAACATTTCATCTATTACTAACATACTGTTGGATGGCAAAAGCTTCATTTTTATTATTTTGTCTAAGATTTAAGAGCAATATATCAAAGAGAAAATCATAGACAATTATGGCCTAGCTTTTTAAATTATTTATACTGGTAAGGTAATATCCACAAACAAAGAACATCTGACAGTTCAATGGTTCTTTAAGTTTCCATATCTTCTTTCTCCAAGCTGTTTTGAGCCTCTGGCTCCATCTAGGTCTTATTCAGAAATCAGTAATCATTAAACCATACACCACCACCTAATGAGCTTCCACGGTTTCCATCTAACAAATTTCACTTATAAGGCTTCGGCAGAAGACATATGCCCAATGCAGTGTGAATGAACCTGGAATGTGATTGTGAAGTGGATTCTTTTACTGCATAGCAATATTCAGAAGAATTTATGAAATACTGATAATTGTGGAAAATGTTAAAAATATATTTGAAAAACATGATGTGTTGTAAGATATTTGATATGACGGGTAACTTTGCAAGTATAATTTTGCCACCATGTCAGAAAATATGGCATACATACAATGATCATAATGTAACTTTTATCAAATTTGTTGATGCTTATACCAGATGGTGAAAAGAATACTAATTTTCAAAAGAAAAATATTTTTAACCTTAAAATAGAATTACTCCTTATTTCTCACTTGTAGAATTCCTCCCTCATAAATACTTATTTATTCCCTCTTCACCTCTTCTGTTCCTATGATTCTTTTTCTCTTACTTTGTGTGTGTGTGGTGGGCATTCTTTTACTCATTGCATGCCACAAAGCCTAATATGTGGACTCATCCTGCATCTCTTATGATAACTCTATCTGTATCCCACTAATATTCTCTCTACTCTTTCCTCTGTATGATGTAAAGTGTGACTGGAGAACTCAACCAACTTTTATATCAGGTATTATTATATAAGAAAGGATTAACAATATATTTTCATCTTACATTCATACCACTTGTGTTTTGACATTCTTATCATGACAATTCAGATTCATTCCCTAATTATCCTCACACTCTTTAGGAATGAGAATGTAATAATGTAATCTCCATTTAAAGCATTCTACATGTCCTTGATGATTATATTTTCTGACATGATATGCTACATAAAAAAGAACTCTATTATAATAAACATCAGTTTCAGCTCAATAAAAGAAAAATGTTATTCATATATTTTCAATAAGTCAAGTCAACTTACGGAATCCAACAAAGGCATCTTTACAATCCTGGGTCATTTTAAGCTGATCTAGAATAAGCAAACTATCAATGTCTCCTTCTTGTAGCTTATTCAAAACACACTACGAGGGAAAGAAAAGGTGAATAAGTAACTACTATAAAAGAAAACATTTTATCAAGGATTTTGAACCAAGTTCTACATTTCTTTTAAACTCTTTAAAAATAAATTTGAAGCATATTTTCATTCATGCCTAAGGCAAAGTGTGCAATTATGATCAGTTAAAATAATGATATTTTAAATACTTTATTTTATATTTTTACTTCTTAATCTCAAAGTAAAAAGAAGAAAACTTATTCAAATAATTAAACTTCATAAAAAACAAAACAAAAACAAAGTACGTCAACAACAGAATTATAAATAGTAAAGTTCATTTCTGAATTATGATACATTTTATTTATTGGTGTTATTAAACTATAATGATTTGTCACATTGGACTAAAATGCTGTAACTGTATGGTTTAAGCTAATACCTTGTCTTGTGTCAGAGCTTATAAAATTGAAAGATTTAGTGAAATGCTAGTTTTTACCTATGGCTCTGTATAAGGGACCTTAACTAAAACCATGTGTTCAAAAATGTCAGCAGAGAGTCTTGGTATATCTCTGAATATCTACAATGAATTGCTAAAAGGTTAGAATAAGTGCAGGAATAACTATGTAGTTAAGAAGTTTGCTTCCCAACCATATAGTTTTGGGTTCAATCCTATGACATGGAAGTTCAGAAAAATATTTGGAAATGAATAAAGAGACATAGTTCTTCCCGTATTCAATATTTTCTGTCATCTATTATTTCCAGGCATTTTTTCCTCTATACAGGATATCTATCACTAACATAATTTAGAAAAATATCTAAATTCTATAACAATGTTACTGGTGAAAAATCAAGCAAATGTCTGAACAGACATTCAACTAGATGTGGCCACCTCGGTTCATTCTGACAACTTATTCTTTTTAAAGGCTCCTTTATCTTTTATTATCAATTTAGAATTCAAAGCCTTTATTAAAGAATTTAAGAAGTTTATATTTACAGGAAAATAAATGAACTTAATAATGAAAGGATTAACGAACAGAAGCATATAATAATGAAAATCCTACTAAATACAAGTATTCAATTAAAAAAGGCTTTCACTTTCTATATGTCAATTCTCAAAGTGTTTGTTTCCTTAGTAGAATTAATTATATAAATATTCTTATTTCAAGTAATATTTTATTTTAAGTTTTCTTATATCTTGAATTTTGCATCATCAAATAGTAATCAGGTAAAACAAAATGAGCCATTAATATTTGTAAAAAATAAACGCAGCAGTGAAAATATATACTAAGATTTCATATGGAGCTTATTAATATTAGTCTTTAAAATTCTTGGTTAGCATGTAAGAATGTTATTAACATTCATATTAACAATTGCTACTTAAATATAAATAATAAAACAAGGAAGAATTGAATTTATAATTTACATGGATGTTTTCTTCAACTCGATAATTTAAATCTCCAAACCAAAATACGTGATGGAATTGATTTGTTACATCAAATACATTCAGGTGTTTCTGCCCTAGAGATAGGCCTTTTATAATATCACGATAGTTCTGATTGCGTCTAAAATAGAAAGAAAACAGTTGCATATATCCCATTTTTGATTTGTTTGGTTCTTTTATTCAGGTCATCTTTATTACTGCTATAGCTGTTTATCCTGAGATATTGAAACAAGAAATTAGGTCATCTGAGCAAGGAAACTATTCATCTCTTCTTTCCCACTGCTGTTTATCACTCTCTTCAATATCTTCAGATATGATAAAAAACGATTACGTCACTTGTCACACTGATGTTTTTTCTATCCTCAGTAACAACTAGTGCAGTCCTATTTCTGTATTGCCAACCTATGAGGCCATTTCCTATCCCAGTGTCTTTTCTACATTTGAAAATTTGAATGAAAGTAAAGTTATTGCTCTTAAAAAGAAAATCTTTGACTATGACTTGTATAAAAAGCTTCTTATTAATAGATGCTAACTATCATGAGTTAGCTGGAACACAAGTTTCTTGTCAGGTCACTTTGTCATGATAATGTTCATAGAGCTCTCTTGTTTTTAATCATCACAAAATAATCTAATAGCTTTTATTTCTATTCGATCAAACTCAACATGTTTACCCTCCCTCCAACATAATGCAATCTCAAAATCTCCCATCTAACAGGAATGTAGGTTACTCTATACATTCTGCAATGTGTACTAGATATTTCAGTCTCATTGAACAGCACCAAAACACAGCCACCATACATCTCAATAAAGCAAATTCCCAATACTTCATTTCTTCTCCTCTTAAACAATATACAGTTAAACCATCAAGCGCAAAGAGCTTAGAATCTTCATGGTAATCCCACTAATCTATAGAAAGCACAAACCCTCACAAACTATAACATTGCTCAAACTTATGTGACACTTGCAAATTTTAGATTGTAATATACTTGCATGAGTACTTTCATTCAATTTAATCATAAAGATAACAAATTTGTCAGCATGTTTGCTAAAATAAATACATGCATGCACACACACACACAATACATATATATAGACATATATAGTTCAAATTTACAGTAAACAAAAGACAAAGACAGGTATAGCAACAATAAGCAGGTGTATTAGTTTAACACTTGGGAACAATGGAAAAGTCTTTTAGGTTTCGAGCCTAAGCTCTGACAGAAAGGAATAAGAGGAAAAAAAATTTTTTTCTAGGGAATAATGATTCACATGACGAAAAATGTATATATATACATATATGTTTGTTTTTGTTCAGTTTCCTTATGTCTCCACTGTCCTGTTTTTGTTCCCAACTTTGACCCTCCATAAATCCAAAATTTTATTCTGGAAGTTATGGGAGCAACTGTCTTCGAAGACTCATAATGTAGTTGAATGCTTGAAACGAGGAGTAGATAGACAGCTGACAACTGATGAAGGATTCGTTCTTTGTGTTACTTGTCCTGTTTCTCATATTTTTTTTCACATTCGCGTATTCCACTCATTTGTTTTCATACTTGATGTTGTTTACAGTTGGTGACGCCCTATATGCATACATACATATACACACACACATATATATATATATATAGTTTCAAAAAAACACAAAAAAACAACAAAGTGTGGACGTGATACGGATAGTGTTATTGGACGCTCAGGAAAGGAAGGAGAGAATATATATATATATATATATATTATTTATATCATTATTTAATTGAACGTGACGCATCCATTTCTAAGTAAGTTTATTGTAACCTTTTTCATGCAACTCTTCCCTGTACTGTTTTTCTCCCCCATCCTTTTCTAATTCTCTTTTTCTCCCCTCCACCGTTTTCTATCTGCCCCTCTCTCTCTCATTGCTCACAGGTGACCATCGTCCATCTTTCTTCTCCTGCATAATGTCCCAAGGACTGGATGCCTTCTATCTCTTCTCTTTTCAAAGAAAATATTTCTCCCAGCATTCAACATTTTCCCCTCGTTCTGGTCTAACAACCCTCCATGTTTGTTTTCATTCAGTTTCCTTATATGTCTCCACTGTCTTGTTTTTGTTCCCGACTTTGACCCACTATAAATCCCAAATTATATTTTGGAAGTTATGGGAGCAACTGTCTTCAAAGACTCATATTGCTGTTGAATGCTCAAAATGAGGAGTAGATAGATAGCTGACAACTGATGAAAGGTCATTCTTTGTGTTACTTGTCCTGTTTTCCATTTATACTCTCGTTGTTTGTGTATTCAGCTCATTTGTTTTCGTACTTCATGTCGTTTACAGTTGGTGACGTCCTGTACTCATATATGTATGTATGTACATATATATATATATATATATATATATATATATATATATATATTATTTATATTATTATATATATATATATATATGTATGTATATGTATGTATATATATATATATATATATATATATATATATATATATATATATATGTGTGTGCGAAAGTGTGTGACTTAGTGGTTAGGGCATTTGACTCATGATTGTAAGAGCGTGAGTTCAATTCCCGGCGATGCATTGTGTCCTTGAGCAAGATACTTTATTTTACGTTGCTCCAGTCCACTTAGCTGGCAAAAATGAGTTGTACCTGTTTTTCAAAGGGTCAGCCTTGTCACACTCTGTGTCATGCTGAATCTCCCTGAGAACTACATTAGGGGTACACTTGTCTGTGGATTGCTCAGCCACTTGCACATTAATTTCATGAGCAAGCTGTTCCATCAATCGTATAAGCTGGGACCATCGTCGTTGTAACCGATGGAGTGTTCCTATATATATATATATATATATATGTATTAGGTCTTCAAGTATGAAATTTGTAGAAAAGAAAAAAAGTTTGCTAATGTTTTATAAATACAAAGAATAGTTTTATTCATCAAAGTATGCACCCATATTGTCAATACACTTTTGCCATTTCAGTGGTAGCTTGTCCAGCCTGGAACTGTAAAAGCCTGGCAATCTAGAGTCAATAAAATTTTAGAAGGCCTGTTTTACAGCATTGTCGGAATTAAATTCTTTTCCTATCAATATGTTATCCAAATTCTGGAAGAAGTGGTAGTCAGTGGGGGCAAGATCAGGTGAATGTGGTGGATGATGGACAACTTCCAACTCCAACCCTTGTAGTTTCGCTAATGTCATTTTTGGGATGTGTGGTCTGGCTTTGTCTTGCAATTAAATAGGATTGGATCTGTTGACTAATCTAGGCTGCTCTTTTGTAAGTTTCTGCATCATTTGATACAGTTGGCTGCAGTATATTTTGGCCGTGGTTGATGAGCCAGTTTTAATGAAATCATAATGGATCACACCTGTGCCAGACTACCAAACACACACCATCAGCTTCTTTGGATGAATTTTGCTTTTTGGACTGTGTTTTTGTGGCTCGTCTACGTCACACGTTACAGTTTGATTAAAAAATGATTCATTTTTGTGACGAGAAAGTAGTATAATACAGGCTTCCAAAAGTTGCTATTTCTGATTTTCATTGAGTTCATCAGGCATTTTGGAAGGATATCAAAGAGCTGTGGGCCCTTGAAGCCCAAGCTATTGCAGTATCTAGGATACTGGTCGATGCTGGGATCTTTGGCACTATGCAGGGGCACCCTGTTCTGCAGTTTGAGTAACTTTCAATGTCAAAGCTTGGTACAAAGCCTTCTAGAATTTTCCAGATGTATATCACTGCATATCTCTCCCGCCTTTGTTCCAGGGAGAAGAGTTTATATATATATATAATATATATGATGATGATGATGATGATATATAATATATTTATCATATATATGTGTGTGTGTGTGTATATATATATATATCTGTATATATATAAAAGGCTGGATGTGTGTATGTGTGTGTACGTGAATGTAATTTATGCACGTCCAAAAATTAGCATGCATGTCGCTCAGATTTTAGGAAGACATTCGTCACGACCCTAGCTGTATTTTTGTTAAATTATTTTCCCCTGAGGCACCAGCAAATGGCAGTAAATATAATTTTGAACCACAACTTCTAACAATTTTCAAGTCGGAGAAATCCACCATTATTTGCAAACATGAATTAAGTCCCCTTTTAGCAATGAATTATTGTTATCTGTTGCTCTCAGATTTTTTTAATTTTGTCTTTTTAGTGAGTGACTGACAGACAGAAAGAGACAGAGGCATTGTTATGTATGTATGTACGGGTGAATAGCTTCAGTCACACACACACACACGAACATGTATGTAATAGGTGTACGTACGTGTGTGTGTGTTGCCCGTATATATATATATATATATATATATATATATATATATATATATATATATACACACACACACACAATATAAACGATATTCTCCGTTTCTCCACAACTAATTTCCAAATTAGCTGAATCCGTTGCTCTACTCATTGCAACATATAGCTAGTCGCATGTGAACATGGGAGAGAGCAGAAGTTACCAGAGCAAAAATCCTAAGTGTTGGCTGTAGACACACTCCTTCGCAAATGATCAGCTATTATTTTGTAAACAATGTTTCGAAACTGTTCATGTGTTCGAAAGGAGAGATCTGACTCTCACATCTCTGTGGGAGAAGGTAGGCCTCTTTATTCCTCTTACAAAACTTACATCCGAGTGCCAAATTTGCCTCAATTGAGGGTATTACTCGGGTAGGGGGGGGAACAAGGGCAAGGGCGTACAAAAAACATGTATGCAATAGGTGTATGTACGTATGTGTTTGTGTGTGTGTGTTGCCCATATATATATATATATATATATACTTAAGACTTAGTTGTGATCTGAACACAACTGCTTCTGACACAGAGGATTGGGAGCCCTTTTGGGCATTCTATTTTCCTTGCTGGAAGAGTTTCCAACCCATGGGCAAAGGAGGGTTAGATGATGGGGGTGGTGTTTTCAAAAGGGCTGGCATATGCAACCTGATCACCTCTGCCAATCAAACACCCAACCTATTCGCTCCCGCTACAACACTGATTCTGCAGAACTGGGGTGGGTGTGAAAACAAACTTTAAAGTATAAATATAGATGTTTTTGAATCAGCAATGTTGTGTTCGGTTAAGTCTATTAATTTCTAAAACCTGGAATCGAAACAGCTGTCAGAGATGATGTCCAATTTTATAATTAATAAAGAATTATTAATTTAATTATCTCTCTATTTGTCTTTTTTAAAAAAAATATATATATAAACCCCAGTTTATCCAGTTACCTGACAGTTGAATATCAATTTTAATACTCAATACTTCTTGTAATAGGTATCAAACCAGTATATTCATTGGAAATTATTATCCCTTAATGAGGTTTGCAAACTCTATTTGAACTTATATATGTGTGTGCGTGTATATATAGATGTGTATATGTCTATATACATATATGTGTGTATGTATATATATATATATATATATAGATGTATGTGTATATATATATAGTTGTATGTGTGTGTGTATATAAATATGTGTGTGTGTGTGTGTGTGTATGTACATATATATATATATATAAATAAAAGGCTAAATTAGCTAAGTTAACAGAAATGAAATTCCAAACCACAGTTGAAATCGTATTTGGTTACCTGGCTAGTCTTTCACTCCGTGAAGCAAGGTGTGAATTGATAAAGCATATGGACGTTCCGTTGAAGTACATGGATATTGCTACAGCACCTTTATTACCTGAAATTAATTCATATTCATTCAATATACATGTGTAAAGCAAACATATTATAACAAACAAAAAAACTTATATTCTGGCAACATTATAACTGTCTCAAAATTTCTGCACATCAATTTATCTACCGTTCAAATATGCTTTTAAGTGAAACTGAGGTAAGCTAATCACTCAAAAATTTTAGATATTTGATATGTTCTTTAGAATAATAAAATGGTGTATATAATATTAAAAATGCAAAACCACAAGGAATTAAAATCTTTTATGCAGTTATCATCTTCATACACCTAACTTCCAGTGTTAACTACAGTCAGATTTTTAGACTCTTTTTTTTTTTTCATTATCCACTGCTTACTTTTCACTTGACAAGGAGATTTGCAGCCTTTTTGTAATGAAAATTTGATGGACCTCTGTTAGTAGATCTGTTGACAGTTACAAAGATAGGGTATTTCAATGGTGTCTTGGCTGTTTGGCATTCAACAAACATGTGATTTGATTCTTGTAGGGGATTTTGTCCACTTTTTTCTGCCTAAAGAATATTTTTAACCACATAATACTATCTATATTACCATTTGCATTTTCACATCTTTTTAAAAAGATATATTTCTCTTAGATTTTTCTAAATGTCTCCAAACTCTTTGCTTAAGAGCCAGTAAAGATATTAACAAAGCAATCACCCTGCATAACAAAAAAAAAAACAAAAAAACAGACACACACAAACAGAGGCATATGCATATATATATATATATATATATATATATATATATATATATATATATATATATATATATATATATATAAAAC
Source organism: Octopus bimaculoides (assembly GCF_046866305.1). NCBI lineage: Eukaryota > Metazoa > Mollusca > Cephalopoda > Octopoda > Octopodidae > Octopus > Octopus bimaculoides. The sequence continues at coordinate 105,655,698 of NC_142931.1, read as the reverse complement.
ACATACACACACTGAGAAGTTCAAAATATTTATTGTGGTAGGAGACATAATATTCTCCCAAATAGTTAATCAATTAATATAGGAAGGTGTCATACCTAATGACTGGCATGGTAGTATCAAAGGCAAAAGGAGATACTTTGGAGAAAGGAAATTCTAGAGATATCACATTATTGGACCAGGCTATGAAGGTCACAGAGAAAGCTATGGTCAGGAACAACAGGGTTAGCTAAGATGAAATACAGTTTGGCTTCATGCTAATCAGAGGTACCACATATGCACTCTTCCTAATAAAAAAACTACAAGAGAAATACTTGGCTGAGAGTAAACCAATGTTCCTGGCATTCCTTCTTCTGATTTATCACTATCAGGCACGTCTCTATTTATCTTATCCTTGGTGTTTCTAGGTAAGCAAGCAGACATGGCTACCCCAGTAGTGTTGGCACGATAAAAAATGTTGCACCTAGAACACTCTGCAAAGAGTAAGATGAGAGGACCATCTTGCTGGGGAAATGACCAGCTCCCTAGTGAGAGTACTGTGAAAAAGACAGCTAGTAAACTGTAAAATGATTGAAGTTAGGAAGCCTTAGAAAATAAGCCAGAAATTAAACTCACGAGTGATATGTGGTTCATGACTTGTCAAGATGAGCAGAATCATTAGATATGTGCTGACTCAAACTGTGGTGATCCAGCCAACCCATGCCAGCATGAAAAGTGGTCAAAAAATGATTACATACACACATGCACATGATGGGGGAGGGAGAACATTTGCCCAAGATTGCATGTTGTATGATGGAACCCAGAACTGTTATAAAGTGACTGATGTAACATTGCCAAAGTTATTCATACTGTTTAGCTTCAGATCAGTCCTGATGGAACAGGCATATGATCAAAAGTGTTTCACCTGTGAAACTTCCTACCTTTTATTCATGATCATATCATCCAGTATATCCTTTCTATTTTAAGATGGTAGTGTGTGATTTGAAGGAAATTTTGCTGCTATTTTCAGCAAGTCAAACAGATCTGTGATTAAAGACATTTTGGCTATTATTTTTTGAAGGGTGATTGCCTACATAAAAGAACCCTTTCACTCAATGTATCACACTCATGCTGCCTCTATGTCTTCCTTTTTCAACATACACAACACTCTCTTGCTCTTGGTGCACTTTATCCACTCTTATCTCTTATCTCAACCCCTTTACAGAATGTACAGGGTGCTTTTTTTGTGGCACCAGCTCTATAGATGATTGCTTCATAATTTGGTACCTATAACTGAGGGAGAACAGGAAAAGGAGTGAGCAATGATCCTAGGTGAAGGGATGAAAGCCAGTAAATAATAGGAGAGGATGGAGGTTAGTATGACAGGGAATAGAGGAGAGGAAGTAATTAGTGTCAGGGTTGAGTAAAAAGTGATGGAACTAAAGATAATAGGGTGAATTGTGTAAAGGGATTTATGGCACTAAACACTATTATAAGGGGTGAGGGAAAGGGACAAGAAAGAAGCAATAGACTCAGATGGAGAGGAATCTCGAGAGAGTCACTGAAGGAAGGAGAGTTGGGATTCTGTTGTATTTCTTTCACTAAATTCCCAAAGGACCACACACACAAACAACTGTAATTTCTTAATAGAAGGATCCCTTAAAATTTTTAAATTTTAATTATCTCATTAAAATAGATAAAATTTATTATCTACTTATTTATTAACAAGAAAGCAAGCGAATATACATTTGACATACGTGCAAAAAATTACAAAGATTATCTCTTTTGAATATCTGACCTATGTAATTTACCAATATAATTTATGGATTATTAGGATAAAGCCACCAGCTTATATCATATATATGTGTTATGAAAGTTGGAGATCAGTACTTATATTATAAAGTTATATAACCAGCTAAGAACACTTAATAGAACAGAGAACTTCTCATATTTTAAAAATAGCAAAATATAATAAAAGAATTATGTGATAACTTAGGTTCAATATCATTCAAAATGATATGGCAATAACAGCTGTATAAAGATTTTACAAACATAACTGATAACTGATACAAGACATTAGTTTAATAAGGTGTCTGCTTCCATTATTGGTAAGAATTTCTAATGCTCTATCCTTACACATATTGTGTTTGCAAAAATCCAGCTCAACTTCGTTAATTTCTATTAACAGAGTACAACACTCAACTATAAAAATAGTACTTCTGTTTTAATAGTTGAATACCCCAAGCAGAAAATTTATATATGGATTAAATTAATCCCACTTTCTCTATCAAAATATAATGTAAACAAATTGTACTCTTCATAAAGTTACAGTTGATAGGATTTAAATTCTTACCCAGGGCGTTGGCAATTCCTGTTTTTACACTGCTGTGCTCCACATGACTTATTCTGTGTTGATGTTCTGCTTTTGTAAATACAACAAGACGTATACCCCATAGGGAACAAACACATACCTGGAGAAAAAGAAAAAGAAGAAAAATGAAAAAATTATGAGAAAATGCTAGATACACACACACACACACACATGAATGCACGTATAATCATTACATTCAAATTTTAATCTTTAGTTGACAGTATACATTTATTAATTAAAAACCAATATAGAATTTTTCTAACCACACTACATTACCAACTGGTTCACAATTCTCATAGAAGTAAGATAATTCCTTTTCTAGTATTTTTAATCTCTAAGAATATTCTTATCTTATATTATTTTTTTTATGCAAGGTAATAAATATCAAACTAATGAATAGATGAGTTTCAGAAAGTGACATAGAGTGTACATGTATAGACAATGAGTTTTATTGCAAACAAGTACATTATGTATAACAGTAAACACATTTGAAGATAAGTTTCACTTCAAGTAACAAATAAATTTTACATAAAAATCAGCATAAATAAGGTTAAAATATGTTGATTTCATAAAGTAATTAATTCACAGACTTTTCAGAAAGTAATAATCAAGAGCATATACTTGCTTGATGTTTAATTATGACTATAGACTAGTGAGACCAAAAAATAAATTTGATAAAGACCTATACCTAATGACTTCATTATAATTTGATATATAAATATGTCAAAATATCGTTTTTTTTTTTTTAAATCACTATTGTTGGACCGATTTGATTCCAATAAATAGCCAATAAGTAAATTTTAAAATAAACATACGATTTCAGGATCAATAGACATTGAAAGTCTGAGTTGAGCTTTTAGGCAGTTGACCCAATCTTTTTCAGTTAATGAACTCTCCTGGGTTCCAATTACATATAAATCATGAGGAATTACTCCCATTACAAGGGGCTCTCGAATTTTTCCTGCTCCTTGACATCGTACCCAGCTATTAAGACTTTCAGTAAATGGGGCAGTACCTGTTTAGAACAGAAAAATAAATGTTATCTTGGAATCTTTTAAAAGATCATTTACAAACAAATGTTAAACATTTTTGATAACTCAGAGTTCTGTTTCTGACTCAATTGCTTAAGAAATAAATATTGATAAAGCAAGACGGCTATATTATACTTTGATTAACACCATTTACCAGTAAGCTAGTCAATATCTATTGACTAGTGTACTGGTAAATGGTGTTGTTGTTTTGAAGACCACCTTTCCATGCTTGCATAGGTTAAATGAAAAATGTTGAGACAGATGCTCTTCTTATCACCAACCCTTACTTGTTTCCAAGTAAGATATTTCCTCTAGTTCTTCATAGATGTCAGTTCAATGGCCAGACATGTTTTCGTGGAAGATTGCAAACAAATCACAACACATATGGTGACATATGCTTACAATTAGCACATGTCAAGACAAGGAGACCTGACACATACCTACACACACATATAATGGGCTTCTATCAGTTTCTGTGTACCAAATCCATTCATAAGGCTTTGGTTGGCCTTGGGCTATAGTGGAAGGCATTCACCCAACGTGTTGCAAAGCGAAACTGAATCCGAAAGCACATGGTTGTGAAGCAAACTAAATTATTTTCATACTATTTTTATAAAACAATATCTTGAACAATATATATGTTGTCTAATATTCTATGATGCAGACATTTTTATTATAGGAATAGATAATAATTAAAATATCAAGAATTTGAACAATTACAGAAGTGTTTAAAGAAGGTATTTTATTTATTTACTGAAATTTGAAATTAATTTATTTCATATTTTAATAAATAAAAGTAAGGTGAAAGAAAATAAACCACTGAGATAGTGCAAGATTTAGATGAAGAGGGGCACAAGGCTATTCCACAAGTGAGCCTCCTTACAAAAGGCCTATGACAGTGCCAGAAATATTGTACAGTTTGGCTGAAGGGTTCTTACATTTTGAGACATTAAGCTTCAGCCTAGCAAGCTTATAAGTAAATTCAACACAGAAGTAAGACAAAAATTAAATTCTCTGTCAACTGATAGAAAATTATGCTCACCCATATTCCATGTTCCAATAAAGATAGATACTTGATCTATTTCTTCTGCAGTAGAATGCATGCTCTTCATTTGACATATATGTTGACAAAAGTTTTCTCGGGCATGTACACTTTCAAATTGATAAGTAAATGTCTTTTTCCCTTCTATTACAATATCCAGTCGACAGTTATCAGTTGATTTTTTGATCAGCTGCAAAACTAATGAAAAAATACAACAACGTAGAATGATGATTCCAACTAATATGCATGATTTTATACAAAAATTGGAGAGAAATAAACGAAAATAATGAGGATAAAATCTAGAATCTCTTATACCGACTAACAAAATATGAGAAAATCCTGATGACTAATTTAGTATTAATTAATTTATATTGATATAAGAGAGTGCATCAATATTATGCTTAGAGAGCTAAATTGGCATTAACCATGAAACTCAAAGTGTAAATGGTATCCCAGGTATTGAATATGGTGGAGTCTTTCATGACATAAAAACATTGTTATATAATTCTGAGAACATTAAGTGAATGAAAGAAAATATCAGCCACTAAGAGAAAGAAGTCGAAATAAAGTATGTCCAACCTCTTTTATCCCAGCATTTTGCTAACATATAAACCAACAGATTAAGGTTCAACTATATAACAGACAAAATCAGAGTTGACTATCAACTAAGGGGAAAAGAAACTCCAAGTTAACCCTTTTAATACCAACCAGCCTGAAATTGCCTTTAGTTCTATGATAAAAATTTCCTCTTTTAAAGTGATCTGAGTTAAAACCTTCCATCAAAATTTCATTTATATTCCAAACACCAGCTTAATAATGATTTAGTTGTTTTACTAAATTCTTCACTATTTTCAAAATTGGAACAAGGATAGTATATTTCATCATAAATAAGGTAACAAAAGGGTTAAAGTTTAATGAAAAGTTGAAAAATAAAATTGAAGGAAACAAGTTGATAAAATAATTGTATAAGGCTTAAGAATAAATTTATCAAGATACAGAATAATGAAAAGCACAAGAATTTTTTTTGGCAAAATAAGCAAAATGGGAAATATTTAACCTTTCTGTTACTGTTATTCCATTGAAATATAATGCCTTTGTTTCAATTAATTATGAAAATAATGAAGGAGTTAGTGAAATAACTTTGTCAATGCTAAGCTGGTGTTGTTTTAAATTTAGATCACTTTAGAACAGGAAGTTTCTACCAAAGAATCAGGGGTGGCCACATGTGGGTTGGCATCAAAAGGGTTCAAATCCTGGTGTATGCATGTAGTAATAGGATACAGTATGAAATAAGTAGCATTGAATAAATAGTAGGTTAGTAAATCAATTAAAATATCAAAGCCTAGTAGCATAAAAGCAAAAAACGAAATTTGAATGTAAATTGATTATCCTAATAAGTTTTTGTTCAGAAAAAGATAACTCCTATGCCTTCTTTATACACTTCACCTCACATGTTTGTCTCTGTAAATGGAAGATAGAAGATATGGAGAAATTGGGATTAGAGACAAAAACCTTAAGTTCTAATGAATGAACAAACTCTACAACATTTATTAACAGTTTCTCTTGTTTGTACATGTCTCTCTCTCTCTCTATATATATATATCTATCTATCTATCTATCTATCTATCTATCTATCTATCTATCTATCTATATATATATATATATATATATATATATATATATATATATATATATACACATGTATGTATATAAAATCTGGTGACCCTTCAGCTAACTTTAATCATATAGTGCTTTTTTATTTTTTTTTACCTCAGTACTTCAAATTTCATCTCACTTTCATTACTACATAGAAATAAGACAATTTTTTGCTCGCACAAAGCTTCCCTGGGCCAATTTCTTTTTTTACTACATATTTGTTGTGTATAATTAATCATTGCTGATTTTGGGTTTACCTTCAATTTAAGATGTCTGGAAAGAAACTGTCAAGTAGACCTGAAGGGAGTAGAGCGAAAACAAACCATAAAAGGACTACACTGGATATTTAACTCGAGTTTTTAAATAGACTTGATGTGAAAGTAAAACTAAGTTTGCCATGTCAACAGTGGGAACAACACATGACAACAGAAAGAAGAGGTTATTTAAGTCCTAACCACTATTACCATATTTACTTGAATACAATACAGTCTCAAATACAATGCTAACAACTATTTTGATCTTGATGTTTTGCACTGAATTTGTTGTCTTGTAAATAAGTAAATATAATTGTCATTCCATCAACTCAACATTAGCAGAAAAGGAGAAAGAGGACATCAAAAACCATCAAACTTCATAACTGAAGCTTTCAGCGAAAATAATTTGAGACCACACTGTTTTCCCATTGAAACTTCAAGTACCACTTAAGCACTCTAATTACTAAGGGGGATGGTGCTAGTTAGAATATCAAGAAGAATATAAGTGCTTGCACAGAATTTATGAAACTGTTATTAGTACTGATATTAAAATGATAATAGTTTTAAACAAAAGACTGGTTGTATAATGCTTTTCTTCAGAAATGGATGATTTCAAGAGGCATAATTAGTTTCATACAGGAGACAAAAAGAGAGGAATAGACATTATAAGCTAGATGAAGGACTGTGACTACTTTTTAAGTGTTATGAAATATTGAGGATGCATGTGGGAATGTTTGATGCTCATGTCTTTCTAAAAGTTGTTTCTAGAAAAAGTGAAGCAAAATAATTTCAAATGAGAATAAAACCAGTTTTGCTGATAATTTACTACTGCAGCATTCACTATTTGTTATAAAGAAAACAATATGCCTAAATATAGTACAGAAAAAAGAAACAAAAAACCCCTACTTTGTTGTTTTGTTGTTCACACTGAATATTTCATGTGCACTAACGCTTAATATTAAACTCTTGAACTCCTGGTATCACTAACTATTTGCAGCAACTTTACACTCAGCATTTAGATACATTTTGGAAAAAAGAGAAAGTAGCAGATTACTTTTTTCATGGGAGAATGTGTTACTAGCATCTAAAATATCTTTGGAAGGTTTTACAGCAAACAAACGGCCAGTTTGAACATCAACTTTTAATGTTACTCGACCCATTGGTTTTCCATGTTTCACAGCCCGTACCTGAAAATCAAAATTGACAGCAATGTTATCACCATTAATTTTATAGCTGTTACTTTTACACGCTAACATAGTTTTACTTTTAAAATCTCTATGTTAGAGCACAACTGACATTTAAGTAGAAAATATTAGGATTCTTGTAACAAGACTGCAATTAATTATTCATTAATTATTCTAATATATAATGAGCATCATTATTTTATATATTCATCCTGATTACAAGGGTATATGAATAGATTTCCTAAAAGATATACATTAAATAGTCTTTACTCTTTTATCAAGAGCACTTTATCTATTTAAGATATTTAAATTCTTAAATTTACTTCTAATCAGCCTACAAAAGTAAGCAAATGGTAAAAGTATTGGAATATTATGTCTATTGATTGCCTATAGCTGGGTTACTAGCATCCTAGGACTAGTGAAGAGAATAACCCACATTGCTTCAGTAAACAATAAAAAGTATATTAAAGAACACTTGCAATAGAGAATGAGTAAGATTGTGATAACTAGGTTGGTGAGGCTGATGTTTAGTTCTGAACAACTGTATGCTTTTACATGATAGGAAAACATAAGTAGGAATTCCATAAGTTCAAGTGTAGAAGGATAGGCAAAATATTTAGTATTAGATTTGGGAAGAGAAACACTATGGAGAGGGAGTAATAGGAATGTATAGCTTTACATACAGAAGGAAGTTATCAAATTCAGAGAAGCTATTGTAATAACAGTAAAAAAGAAAGGAGGACAAGGGTTAATAGGCCACCAATTATGAAATGAGCTCACATAGGGAATGAGAGTAGTGGCTCGTTTTAAATATAACAACAATATTTTTGTTTGGATATAATTATGAAATTGACATGAACAGTAATCATGTAGCTACTTTATTTATTTTTAGTTGAAGTATATTATGACGAATGTTTTTTTTATGGGGTTTAGCAAAGAATATGTTAGAACTACTCCATTCCAGAAGGCAAGTCAGAATTTTCCTTTGCTTATACTAATCTATTTTCTCTTTTGCTTTCTTGAAAATAAGGAAGAGGACTTAGTTACAGTTGAAAACTATTACATTGGTTTTAGGTGAGCTACATGAAAACAAAGTGCTTGGTAAAGAGTCTTCAATGAGAGAATGAAATACAAAATTATATACCAGCTGATGAGTAGCTTTACAAGGTGTATTCTTGACTTTTATATTTCTAATTCTGAGCACCAGGCTCTCAAAGGTAAACACTTCCTTCCAGTTTCAGTTGCTTTAGATTTTGTAATACAAAAAGAATGAGTTATATCATGTGTCTACATCATTTTCTAATGAGGTATTTAATCTAATTATGAAGTCCTCTAAAACCATCATCTAAAATTCCAAAGTGGCATTTCCCTGGTTGATTTTTGCTTCCAATAATATAACCCCACCCCCAAAAAAACTCAGGTACTAATCAGTCAGTATAGCTACATGTACAGCTACTAATCTCATTCCATAGTAGAAAAGCTGGTACTCAAAGATATACATAAAATAAATATTCAAATAAATGTTCACCTTATGCATAGAATGAAAAATAGTGAAAATAATATATGAATTAGAAATTAAAAAGAAAAAAGTCATACTTCAAATATTGCTTCAGGAATTGGCTGTTGTGGAACAGACTGTAAAAAGGGGGCAGTTTTCATCATATCAAAATCAATTTCTGTATAATCTCCATGGCTTCCTTGATCTTTTATACCATAGTTTTTCAAGAAATCTTGAGCCTATGAAATTATATAGCAACATTAAATACATGTACAGAATAGAGAGTAAGTTACCTAACTGACTTTATTGGAATGACTTTCAAATCTGACTTCCAATTCCAACAAAATTATAAGATTGATAAAATGTAAAACTCTGAAATAATAAAAACATTAAATGGAAACAAAGAGATATTTTTAGTGTGCATTTATGTCATTTGGCATTTTCACAAAGATATTTATAGTATACTGCAATTTAGGTTATCAATGATGCTATCAGTGGTATCAAAAAAATGGACTGCTTTAGCAGTTTAACTTGAAAAGAACTGTTAAAGAGTTTTAATATTTACCCCAGCTTGCAGATCTTCTAAAGCTGCTTTACACTCATTGAATTTGTTGGACATTTCCTCAACACCAAAATTCTAAAATAGATAGCAAATAATTGATTGATTGATTGATTGATTGATTGATTGAGAGAGAGAGAGAGAGAGAGAGAGAGAGAAAGAGAATTTAACTGCAAGAGAAAAATACCTCGGCCTCCAACTCTTTCCATTTCTGTTCCTTGGGTACGTCACTGAAGAGATCTCTAACTAAACCCATTTTCAATAAGAAATTGTCGAACTCTCTAAAAATAAAAGAAACCATCAGATGTTAGATCATATGTATATATATAAAACTGGCACTCTGTTGCCTAAAACAACAAGGGTTCCACTTGATCCGATCAACGGAACAGCTTGCTCGTGAGATTAATGTGCAAGTGGCTGAGCACTCCACAGACACATGTACCCCTTCACATACTCTTCAAGGAGATTTGGTGTGACACAGAGTGTGACAAGGCTGGCCGCTTGAAATGTAGGTTCTTCTCATTTTTGCCAGCTGAGTGGACTGAAGCAACGTGAAAATAAAGTGTCTTGCTCAAGGACACAACATGCCACTGGGAGAACTCATGACTATGATTGCGAGCCGAATAGCCTAACCACTAAGCCACGTGCCTTCATATATATATATGCATATGTGTATTTATGTGTCTATATGTACACACACACACACACATAAATATGGAGAATAGAAGATGCTCATATGTGGAGCATACAAGCCAGATGTTAAGTGATAATGACTGGTGATATCCATGGTGATATCCACTATGGCTGAGGAAGATTGCTAACTAGTGGCAGATCTATGTGTATAAAATAACTTTGGTGAGTTTAGTATGGAGATGACTGTTTCATATCATACATCATCTGCAGTGTAGTCAGCTACCTAAAGTAGAAGCAGTCTGGATCAAATGGCAAGGTATGTCAAGATAATTTGACACATTTAACTTAAGCCTGAATATTGCTTTCAAATTTTGGCACAAGGTCAGCAATTTCAGAGGAGTGGGTAAGTCAATTACATTGATCCCTGTGCTCAACTAGTACTTATTTTATCAACCCAGAAAGGATGAAAGGCAAAGTCAACCTTGGTGGAATTTGGAAATCAGAATGTAAAGATGAGTGAAATACCACTAAACATTTTGCTCAGCATTCTAATGATTCTGCCAGCTCACCACCTTACTGAGTCTGAATATTGAAGTGTCATCTGCAGACTTACAAGCTAAACTGAACTCAGTACTGAAATCTAATGCTTCAAGAAAAATAATTGAGAAATACTGTGAATAATTAGGTGAAATACAAAATTCTGTGTTTTGTTTGTGGCCACACCCTCAAATATATTTATTTCTCAAATGACATACATAATCTATTTTGTTCCTCTTAGCTTTCAAATGTAAATTGTAATGATTCAAGAAACTGAATCTATCAGTGATTCAATATTAACCTAAACTTAAATACTTATATTTTAAGTTAAAGTTGAAGATATTTTTTTTTTGGCTATAAGTTTTAATGATAGCTATTATATTTTAATTCTATCATTAAATTCATTTTTTCTTGTCTGAGGCATGTTACTGAGACTATTTTTATGACACAAGATTAATGAGACAATAAAGGTAAGCTAAACTAATGTAAAATCTCTAATCAGCTGCTAGAAAATACAACATTTTACAAATTCTACTAAATTGCTAATAAAACTAACAAATACAAACATTAATACAACATATTAAGCAATTTTTCTATTAGGTAAATAGGGAATTCTGTAAAGAGGATAAATGGCAAGGCAAAATATTGTAGAATTCTAATTAAGAAGTTTCAGGCATTAAAGTATTCAGTCTATCTTTACCAACTGTGTTATTTCAATTGTTCTAAAACTAGGTTGTATGATTTACCATTTTTGATATGTTAAATATCTTACAAAGAACAAAATTCAAAACAATCTAAATATACCACAGCAGTCAATGGAGCACAATGCAGTCCTCTGACCTGCAAGATTCTCTTAAACCATCTCACCTGTACCAGCATGGAAGACAGACGTTAAAAGATGATGATGAATCAAGATAAATTAGATAATTATTTTACTTAAATAGATGAACAATGTCTTACTTGACTAAGGGCTTAGCTATAGTCCATAGCAGTTTCTGAAGACCAGGTAATTTGGTGTTTCCAGCTTTCATTGAAACAAGGTCTTCATCTTGACCTTCATCAATGTATTGCTTGAGAATGGTCATAAATTCACCTTCAGTTCTGATAAAGGAAGAAAAGACACAAATTATATAAATGTACACATAATTGTAACATATGCTTTTAAAGAATCACTATCAAAATCACACAATCCCTTTGGTTTAGATAATAATTCCAATCAAAACTGATTCACTGTTAACTTAAGGTTTTCAGGCCTTAAGCATATACATAACTATTATGAAATTTGATGACAAATGATTAACTAAACTTTTCAAAACATACATTTTATAGAAAAGCAAAAACTAGATGAGTTTAAGATGGATGAATATCAATATCTTCCTACATCAGTATAACTCATGACATACAACCATTCCAACTCCTTTATCTTGTAAGCAATGTATGATATCACTGAGTCTTCCTAGAGTAATCTCATACTACCAAATCTCTTGCAAAGCTATTAATTTTGTAGCTTAGGCATGTATGTAAGTTGCAAAATATGACAACAGTGACCCTATTACAGCCACTAGTTAGAAAGGTGGATATTTTGGTTACTGATAATAGAGACAGTTATCCTTAGTAATAAGAAATAATAGCACATACACTCTTCAAATTTATGTGTAAAATGCAGAATGTAAAAAACTGATACTGTAAATAAAAAAATATTCTTTCTGCTTTTGAATATTGGTAGGAGATGGATATGTGTGTGTGTGTGTGTGAGTGAGTGAGAGAGGGGGGGAGAGGGAGAGAGAGAGAGAGAAATGTATGTGCAATTCAGTGACATCTTATCTCTGAGTTACTACATCATAAGATCTGACCTTGCCATTTCTCCTCACGTCTTCTACTATGAGGTCTTCCATTCAACACAAAGCACTTCTTCCTTCAAAATTCATTGCCTAATTGCATAAAATATCTATAAAGCACAGCACACATCAACAAATGCCATTAATGTTCAGCCACTCTTCAGTTTACTTGTGCACCACTTATCTTAATATAAGTTCATGCAACATATCCAATGAATCACTCAACTCATTTTTCTCCTGTCTCTGCTCTCATGTAACAATAGCACCACATTGAAAGACACAGCTTACACAATATGGTATTTGTATATGGTTTCTAGACAGTTTCTTACAAACAGGTTGACATTATCTGATCAATATCACTTTCAGATCACTTATTAGGTAACTGCTGTTACCTACTGATTTAAGGTCATGATCTAGTTTTGATACTTGGCTGATATAAATTATCTTGTGCAGCTAATACTGTTGGCAAAACCCCACAATCTCTCAGTTTTGTTTTGTTCTTCTCAAAAACTGATATTATACACTCATCAGGGATCAATTAAAGTAAATAAAACCCACTTACTTGGACAAATCTAATCTGGCAAAATTCTTTAAGAATTGCATTCGAAGAGTACTGACAGTATTATGCCGTGCACTGGGATCTGCTGCATTGGCTTCAAAATCATCATCATCTGAAAATGGAGTTTATGTAATGTATTTAAACTTGTAGATATTTGTACGAGATCCACAAAGATTTGCTACTCTTTTAATAATTTTTATTTCACAGTTCCAAATAAAAAACCTTCATGGATATGAAATTTTAACAATGATTATTACAGAAGAAAATCTTAGGATAAAATTAGGAATTAAAATTTCTATTTTTGATGGCTGAGATATGCATAAATAGAAATAAAGGTATATAAAATTGTAAAAATAAAAGGGCAGAGGTAATGTTGGTGGGCTTTAATTTTTTTTTTCTCTTTACTTTTTGCAGTACTGATATTGTGTTTAATGGCTAATTAGAAATAGGACTGTTAATTTGCCTCAGTAGACAAGTCTAAAGTAATAATGTAATATCTTTTAGTCTGGAGCCATATATTTCCTCTTTGGGAAAAGACAAAGGTTTTAGCTAGAAGTAAAGACAAAGCAGGAGTTGCTTAACAATACAAACCTTTAGTACTTCATAAATTTATTTTAATATTAATTCAGACTATTGGGCATTTTCACAAAGTCCTGTTGAATTTTTAGATTAGACACCTGATGCTGCTACTATTTTTTAGAGTAGGGTTTCAGAAAAGACATTTGCTCATGGTCTAAAAATTATTTTTCTGTCCTGGTAAATTTAGTGAAGATTAGATATCTCATTTGAAGGAAGGTAACTACAGGTAGAAGTATTAAACTTTTCCTGATTTCACTAAATTTACCAAGACAAATAAATATTAGCAAATGAATTTTCTGAAGCACTGCTTTAAACAAAAGTAGCAGTATTAGATTTCTAATTTAAGTATTCAACAAGTGAAAACACCCAATACTTTGTATAAACATTAAAATAAATTTATAAAGTTCTAAAATTTGTACTGTTAAGTAACTCATCCTAAATTTAATGCAATAAGATATAGGTTAAATATTTACTTAATTTGTTCAAATTAACAAAACTTTACCTGAATCAGGCTCATCAAGTTTTTCTGAACGCTCTACTGCCACAATTTTTTTCATGGCACATACAAGACCATTTTTATCCCCTCGTTTCATATATTCTTGAACTAGGTGGGATAAATCCACGAATCTAGGCTCCAGCAAACTGTTTTCTGACTGTAAAAATATTAAAATGGTAGACATTTAACAAAATTGAAATTAATCTATAGAAATGGGTAGCAAGTAAATATCAAGATTTCATTAATACCACTTGGTACTTACACATGCTAATATTTCTCAAATTATATTTAAAAATAAAGTTTCTATTGAGTCTTATTGCTAAAGATATTAAGAGTAATTTAGAAACTGATCAAGCTCAGATCCAATTAAATACGTAGAATCTCTCATTAGCAACTTTTAGTTCCCATATGCTTTACATCAAAGTTTAATGATGATAATAATAATAATAATAATAATAATAATAATAATAATAATAATAATAATAATAATAATAAAAAAATGATTTCCAATTTTAGCTCAAGACCAGCAATTTTGGGGGAGAGTAAGTCAGTTACATCAACCCTAGTGCATAATTGGTACTTATTTTATTGACCCCGAAAGGATGAAAGGAATTTTAACTCAGGACAGACAAAATGCCGCTAAGCATTTTGCCTGGTGTGCTTATGATTCTGCCAGCTGGCTGCCTTAATAATGATTATAATTATGATGACAATTTGAACTCATAATAATAATAATAATAATAATAATAATAATTAATTTGTTTTATTGGCCACAAGGGCTAATATCAATTAAAAACATATAAGGGCAAAGACAGGACGAAGGTTACAAAAGGTTTTGTCCGAAAAGGTAGGAAAGTTTGTCTAAACAGAGGAAGAAAAAATAATAATAATAATAATGGTTCGAAATTTTGGTACAAGCCAGCAATTTTGGCGGAGGAGTTAAACCGATTACATTGACCCCAGTGTTCAACTTGCACTTATTTTATCAACCCCCAAGAGTGTAAAAGGTAAAGTTGACCATGGCAGAATTTGAACTCATAATAACAATAATAATAATGGTTTCAAATTTTAGCACAAGACTAATGATTTCAAGGGAGTGGGTAAGTTGATTACATTGATCCTAGTACTCAACTGGAACTTATTTTATTGACCCTGAAAGACTGAAAGGCAAAGTTGACCTTGGTGGAATTTGAGCTCTGAATGTAAAAATGGATGAAATACTGCTAAGCATTTTGCCCACTATGCTAATAATTCTGCCAGCTCACTGCCTTAATCATGCTACTGCTGATGATGGTAATGACAGCGATAATAACAATAATGGTTTCAAATTTTGGTACAAGGTCAGAAATTTTGGGGAAGAGGCAAGTTGATTACATTGACCCCAGTGTTCAACTGGTACTGATTTTATTGACTCCCAAAAGGATGAAAGGCAAAGTTGACCTCAGTGGAATTTGAACTCAGAACATAAAGACAGACAGAATGCCGCTAAGCATTTTGCCTAGCATGCTAATGATTCTGTCAAATGGCCCACCTTAATAATAGTGATGACAATATTAATGGTTTCAAATTTTGGCATAAGGCCAGCAATTTTGTTGAGAAGGAGCAAGTCAATTACATCAACCCCAGTGCTCAACTGGTTCTTATTTTATTGACCCCAAAAGGATGAAAGACAAAGTTGACCTTGGTGGAATTTGAGCTCAGAACATAAGGAGGGACAAGATGCTGCTAAGCATTTTTGTCAGCATGCTAATGATTCTGCCAGCTGGATGCCTTAATAAGAATAATGATGATGATGACAATGATAATAATAATAACAATAAAGGAGGTTTCAAGTTTTGGTGCAAGGCCAGCAATTTTAGGGGAGGGATTAAATCGATTACATTAACCCAGGTTTTCAACTGATGCTTATTTTATTGACCCTGAAAGGATGAAAGCAATGTTGATCTTGGTGGAATTTGAACTCAGAATGTAAAGACAAACAAAATGCTGCTAAGCATTTTGTATAGTGTACTAATGATTCTGCTAACTGGCCACTTTCATAAAAAAAGGATGATAGTGACGTAGTCTTCCCGATACACAAGGACCTCTAGAGATAATCAAGATGATGATGACGATAATAATAATAATCCTTTCTACTGTAAGCACAATGTCTGAAATTTTGGGGGAGTGTTACACTGGTACTTAATTTATCAACCCCGAAAAGATGAAAGGCAAAGTTGACTTCAGCAGAATTTTAACTCAGAGCATAAAGATGGATGAAATGCTGTTAAGCAATTGGCCCAGCACGCTAACGATTCTGCCAGCTTGCCACCTTAATAACAATAATAATGATGATGATGATGATGATGACAATAATAATAATCTTATAATAATTCTGCTTGTCATTACGTTACTTAGCCCATCAGTAACACTTTCACGTGATTAGAGAAGAAAAGAGAGAGAAAGAAAAGAGGGTAAGAGAAACATCCATGATGTGAAGTAGAGGGAATGTAATTGTAGTGCTTTCATGTGATTAGTTGAAGGGAAAGAGAGAACAAGAGAAAGAAAAAGGAGAGAGTAAAAGAGGATAAGGTGAAGAGTGAGGTAGAAAGAGAAAGAAAGAAAGAAAGAGAGGGAGAGTAGTGTCACTGACATGTGGAAGATGGAACGTAATATTTATTACGTGGTTAAAAAAGTTAGTTGAAGGTACTTATATAGAGGAGAGTTAGGAACATTTTTTAATATCACTTATCACTTAACATGCATATCCCAAACCTGCTATTCACTTTAGAAAGAAACCAGCCCACAATTACTATCAATAAATCACAGGGCAGACATTTGATAAAGTGAGGCTGTTTTTGCCTGAACCTGTATTTGGCCATGATCAGCTATATGTTGCATTCTCAAGGGCTCGCAAATTATCTGATGTGAGAGTGAAAGTTATGAACACTGACAGACAAGAGAAAAGAAGAGGGAGAACTTACACAAAGAAGTATTGGATTGGAAGGTGTACATAAATTGAAATTTGTATCGGCTCTGACCCATCACCTTGGCTTATAAGTTGCCAATGATATGGTTTTCAGAGTATGCCATGTTGTACTAAATTTTTACCCCTGTGAAATTGTGACTCCTATATTTTACATATCAAATAATATTTTTTAACTATAAATGTTTTGTTTTCTAGGTAATTTTTTCTGTTTATGGGGAAAAAATGGAAAAATAAGAGTGTATATTTACTTTATGAACGCTGTGTATTGAGTCTTTAAAATTGTGCATAAAGTATATAACGTATATATATAAAGTGCATTAAGTAATGATCATTTTCCAATTTCCTTCAACTTTCAATGAATAGCAGATGAGCAACTATCTTTTGATACAGATACAACACAGGCTAAGCTTTCAGGCATTTTGGATAAAAGTTTTCAGGAATAACCCAATAGCTTTACTATTAATTCCGTGAAATATTCACGAGTTCTGCAAGTAACAATAATGGTGGTTTCAAATTTTGGCACAAGGCCAGAAATTTTGAGGGAGGGGTAAGTCAATTACATTGACCCCAGTGTTCAACTAGTACTTATTGTTCTGGCCCTGAAAGGATGAAAGGCAAAGCTGACCGCAGTGGAATTTGAACTCATAATGTAAAGACAGATAAAATGCTGCTAAGCACTTTACCCAGTACTGGTAACAATTCTGCTAGCTGGCTGCTTTAATGATGATGATGATGACAATAATAATGGTTTCAAATTTCAGGCCAGCAATTTCAGAGAGGGGGACAAGTCAATTATATTAACCCCAGTGCTCAACTGGTTCTTATTTTATTGACCCTGAAAAGATGAAAGGCAGTGTTGACCTAGGTGGAATCTGAACTCAGAACGTACAGATAAACAAAATGCTGCTAAATATTTTGCCTAGCGTGCTAATGATTCTGTCAGCTTGCCACCTTAATAATAATGATGATGATTTCTTTTATTTGCCACCAGGGCAAAGGATGAAGTCCGGGCACAATACAAAAACAGACATAAAGTGTGGGGGTCTACATATAATGAAATGATAAAATAAAAAAAAGAAGTATACATGGTATACCATAAACATGAAAGGAAGTTTGCATAGTATACAAAGGTAAAAAAAAACAACATAATAGTGATGTAGTCCTCTTCTTACAGGAGGGTCTCTAGGGACAATCAAGATAATAATAATAATGATGATGATGACAATAATAAAGATAATAATAATAACAACAATAACAGCATAGAGAATGTTTTAGCCTCTCATTGGGGGCAAGCACTTCATAATAATAGATCATAAGAACTGAACAATGCTTTGTTTCTAAAAACTTACTGCATCACTTCATAGTGATAGATTACCACAAAAATACGGTTTATTTTTAGTTGCATTTGCATGAATACTTTCAAGAAAATAATGTACAAGGTTACAAGATATAAATTAATTTTGAAACCATAATAGTATGTTTCATATACTCTAATGATCAATGCAGTCAGCTGACTGAGACAATTCAACTTAACATATATGTTATACACACACAGTGTATATAATGTATAGTTTAAGTACGATATAACAAGCAATATAAGTCTGTAAAGGTTTGTTAATACTTTTTGGCAAGTAATTAATATTTTAATAAATTTTTAAAAAATTAGAAATCAATGTAAAGCAAGTATGAATCTTACTTGAACAGAAAGTTTGCCATCCAAATCAGGGAGGATTCGATATTTGTGAACACGTCCTTGACAACTACAATCAAAATAAAAGTATACAATGTACTTTAACAGTTTCACTTACATCTCCTATTTAAACATATTTTATAGATGAATATGCTTCTAAAAACTGCAAATTGGTTATATTCTGAACTTGTATCTTAGTTTTCAACAATGTAAAAATGTTTAGGTTAGTGATATCAATTACATTAGTTTGTCCAGTATACTGAAAGGCATCACTTAGTTTAAAGGCTGGCTCTTCTGACCATCCTCATTCAAAGTAGCAAGGAAAAATAACTGAAAGGATGGAAAAATGCATTTATCATTTGAAACTGAAGAACAGGAAGTGACACCATTGACATTATGTTACTTCCAGCTAAAACTGACTAAAGTAATTTCTGGTTTGTGAGAAGTGTTGAGTATAAAGAAAAAAAAAACAACCTAATTTAAAAAAAGAAAAACTGAAATGTTTGCTGTCAGTTGCTTGGGAGCATAAAAAATGGATGTCAATCATATTGGCTAAACGAGGCAAAATTTAACATCTTTGATTTTGACAGCTGAATGTACATCTGATGTCACACAGAGTACATGAATGTGACAGTTAAGCATGATGGTGCCAATGTCATGGTTACACCAACATATACCAGAAAAAGAAGAGATCTTGGTGAAGACTAGGTTTCTATTTGCTAGAAGTAACAACAATCCAAAACACATCACAGGAATAGTCTAGGAATTTGTCAAAAGCCAGAAAATCTGAGTGCCATAATGGCCAGAATAACTAATGGATTTAAATCCAAAAGAAAACTTATGGACATGAGTATTCAACACTGAAGTCCCAGAAAGTTGAGTGAATTGTATGATTGTATTGCCATACTGGGAAGAAATTCCAGGTTATTTTCATAGAATCAAAATTAAATCTTCTTAGGTGTAATTGAACAGCAAGCTAGGATAAATTTTGCAGAGTTCTTAAGCAGAAAAGATGACCTTGGAAGGTTAGAAAAAAAGTGAACAACTGGTAACAATATGTAGAAGCTAGGCTAAACACTTGGTATCAGTTCTAACTAAAAAGTGAGGCCTGTGTGGTTAAGAAATTTACAACCATGTGGTTACAGATTCAGTCCCACTGCATGGCAAGTGTCTTCTATGAGTCTCAAGCTAACCAATGCCTTGTAAATGAAATTGATAGAGGGGAAACTAAAGGAAGCCTGCTGTATATGTGTATTTGTATGTATGTGACTTTGTGGCATGTGCATGAATGATAACATTCCACAAGTTTACTTGGTGAGACAGTGATATGTTTACATCCTTTGTTGATATTATGACCAACTGTTGTGTTTTTGAAAATCCATGGAATAAGAAACTCTTTACCTGTAAAACAGGTATGGCTTGGCAAGAGGAAGTGCATCTAGCTGTAAAATTCTGTCCTAAATACATCCTAATCAACCTATGCTAGCAGGGAAAAATGGGATGTTCACTGAACAGATGAAGTGAGGGGAGAAAGAGCAATGTGCATGACTCATTTGGAGTTCTCTGAGATGGAAGGGATGAAGTTATTCTCTGCTCTGAGACCTGACCTAATACTTGCAACACAACAAGCTCTGGTAAAGGCACCTACGAACCAGGTGGTAGTGTTAAACTAGTCAATGGATTAACTCTACCTTCCAAGAACAGACATAGCCCATCCAATAAATTTCCACACAGTTTCCATCTGCTAAAACTTCCCCTGTAAAACTTCAGTCAACCTAAGGCTATGGCAGAAGACCCTTGCACAAGAAGTTTTGCAATAGAATCAAGCCTGAAATCACAGTTATGAAATGAATGTCTTAATGACACAGCCACAGTGACACCCATTGATTACCAACATCTGTTCACTTTGAGAGAATAAGAGAACTGATTTGTTGCAAATAATGAAATAAGAATGTCTGAATATTTCATGGTGTTATTGAAGAATGATAGAGATGCATCTCATTTTAGAAAGATACATGACTCTATCACAAGGATACAGAGTATGAATAAAATAAAGCCTACTCCCTTAGGGAGCTACACAGGCTGAAGTAAGTAAGATAACAGAGGGATAAAACTATTCATTCTCTTAAATAATGAAATTGCATGTAACAGAGATAGATGGAACATATTTAGGTTTTTTGAAGTATTGTGAAAGAGCAAATAATAATTATTCTCGTTATTTTTATAGTTTAAAACTGTACAGAATACCTGAAGATGTAGTTAACCAATAGTAAGATAATGGTTTAAAGTTCTGACACAGGGCCAACAGTTTTTAAGGGGAGGGAAAGTCAATTACATTGACCCCAGTATTGGACTGGCACTTACCCTCTGGCAATGGAGGTGAAATCAAGTATGCAATGCCATTTCACTTTTTTGATAAGTGCACAAATGATAATCTATGATAAAGTAATAAAAAGGTTAAATGCAGATGAATGACTCATGAGACCAGCAATGGGTTCAATAATAAATTTAATGAACAGGTAAGCATACTGCAAAGCTTTGCACCTGTCATTTTTCTCTGTAATACTTGATATACTGTAACAGGAGTTCAGTGCTATTTTTGGAAACCTTTATATATCACTACAACTAAAGAAAATGTACTAAACTGAGAAGAAAAGCCAAGTTCATTATGTCAAAGTTATGAAAAAAAATCAAAGTACTAGTTAACAGAAAGTACAAAAAGTCAATACCATTTGGGAAATGACTTACTTAATATATAAGAAATACAGTGATAAGAACTCTATACTGTTGTTTTTGTTTATTCCTAAGGAACCCTGATTGAGCAAATCCAAGGTACACCAACTATGAGAATCCTATCCTATATATTATTCATTATGATTGTTCTTTTTCCTAAGACAGTAAGCTATAGTTTGAGGGTGTTATTTCTTACAAGCTGAGTATCACAAAGATTAGCTCATTGCACTCAGTATAAGCAATGAGTCTACAAAGTGTGCAGTGAGATTTCTTAGAAGACTAATAAGCACTGAGTATTCTAGAGTTCTAAATGCTCAAGAATACTTAATACTAATTATGAGTGTAGACATAGCCCTATAGTTAAGAAGGTTGCTCTGCAGCCACATGGTTTCAAATTCCATCAGCCCTCTTTGCAGAACTTTGGGTATGTGTCTTCTATCATAGCCTCCAGTTTACCAATAGCTCATGGATGGAATCTCATAGCAGAAACTATGCTAAAGCCTGTCACGTGTGTGTGTATTTTTATTAATAAATATCTACAAAAGGTGCTTATTAATGAAAAATTTAAACATAAGGAAACACAAAAATTAGTGCTTTTTAAGCACTGATTTACAGACACTGCCTTGTCACATTTCTAATAAGAATATGAAATGAAATCTACAATCTGCTCAGATGACTTACTAAAAGTCAAAATTACTTTCTGTTACTTTAAGTAGCACTGCAAAATGTTCAAATTAAAGTATAGTAATTGGAAGTAATAGCAGAGCTGCATACAGTTACTTATATTAGAGAGAGAAATCCTCAACAAAGGATTTGGGTAGGTCTCACAAAAGAAGAGAAAACTCAAGAATGAAAGTGTTTCACTGAAAACATTTCATAAAAAATTATTTTAAAATTAGATTGGTGTCAATGACATGCACTAACAATTTGAACAAATAAGGTGTGAAAACGATTGACTATTTGAATGGCTTGTAAGTTTTGCTATTTGATACAGTACAAGGTCATCTGCTGGCTTTGTGGCTTTAAAGATAGGTGGATATCCGTAAAATGAAGAAATTTTTTCTTCATAAGAAATTATTCTTGATAGAAGCAGTAACAATGTAACTCTATTTCTTTCTAACTTTGGGTAAATAATCTCACTGACATTGTGAATACCCAGCAAACAATTAATAACTAAAAAATGCCAATGTGGATCCCTTCAAGTAATCCATCTGAATTCTTTATTTTCTATCTGGAAAATAAATAATCAGATTTGCAGAGTTAAAAGTGAGATCCTAATACTCCGGACAAAACAGTCACATATTATGGAGTTCACCTAAGTGTAACAATCCATAGCCAGTCACAACAACAATAACAGCAACTAATAGAAGCCTTATTTTTTTTGAAAATATTCTGTAATTAGTAAGTTTCTTAGATTTCATTTGTTTGAAATTGAAGTTACTAGGCATAGTGATCCTGTGATTAAATTTTTGACGTATAAGTCACAAGTTCAAAAGTAAATATTTTGAAAGTCACTGCAATTTTTGCCTAAAACTTTCAAATAATATAAATGCAATCAACGTGATTAACCAATGCTATTGATAAAGTTACCTAATGTAATTCATATTTCAAATTTTAACACAAATTTCTTTACCCATCTTATCATTTTACTTTTCTTATAATTTGAATTGTTTAATTTCAAAGTGAACCTTATCAAAGGTTTGATATAATTGTGGGGTTCATGCTTTTGGATTTAGCCTTTCCTTACAATAAATAAAAAGTAAAAGAACACATTTGAAAAGAGGCGCATATTGTTTTGAAACATTGAATTATGTACACAGTTTATTATATTTTTTTATGAAATACTAGCAGAGGCACCCGGCGTTGCTCGGGAATGAAATTGTTGCTTATATACTTGAAGAAAAAAAGGCAAAATATGCTGTATAGAAATTTGGGAGGACATTCTGTAGATGGACTCTCAGATGAATGATGGCTGGGCGCCTCTCATGAATGGGGAAAATTGAAAATGTGCCAAAAAGCCTCATTGGTACTTGGAAACTTTTACGAAAATTAAAATGGGGATTAAATGAAAAAAATGATTTACGTGAATATCCTCACAAGAGTAATTGAAATAAATGGCGATTGTGGAACCCCCCACGCACGCACACGTGTGTCTTTGTAAATATGTTTGTATACATTTATGTATGTGTGTGTTTGTAAGAGACAGATTGTGAGTGAGAGAGAGAGGTTTGTTGTCATGTATACGTACATGCATAAATATACATACACTTTTGGATGTATGCATATGACAACACAGCCCTTGACTCACTCACACTCTGTGTCTTACAAACACGCACGCGCGCGCATACACACGTGTCTTTGTAAATATGTTTGTATACATTTATGTATGTGTGTGTTTGTAAGAGACAGAGTGTGAGTGAGTCAAGGGGTGTGTGTGTGCGTGTGTATGTGTGTGAGACAGAGTAAGAGAGCGGTGTGTATGTAGTATTTACTCTCCCTCTCTCTCTCTCTCATACACACTCACACACAAAATAGAGTGAAGCTTTTTGCGGTTGTTACGTCAATACCGGAAGTTGACATTGAGGAACCTTTTTAAAGAAGTGAATCTTAAATATAAAGCAATATTATTTATTTTTAATTAAAAAAATCAAATGAAGAGCCTAAGATTTATCCGAGGTCAAATTATTCATGCATTACAAGTATGGAAGCATTTGGTTAAGTCGATTTCACGTGAAAAGCGATTACACACACATCTCTGTTTTATATATAGTATAGATAGATGACAAGAAAATCATTTCAATCAGTAGGGATCAAGGATGAGAAAATAATGTAATGTAAATGAAATGCTTACAGAAGACAAAGCACATAGGCTCCTGGTACAGTCTCACTTTCTCGTATAAGAAAACTTCCATCCTCTTTGTTTTGTAATAGACGCTTTTCGGCTTGAAGTCGAGATATGCCTTTATGAAGAAAAGCCATTTTGACTCCTGCCAAGAGGTTATTACCCCTCTAAAATCTGAAAGAAAATTTAATGTTTGAGTGAAAATTTTAAAACTGCAGACAGGTTCATTATTTTTTCCTGTACAGAATACATAACTATTTATAAAATACTCATGAAAACAAGTCAGTATAATATATGAAAAGTATAGTTTTCCAACTATTTCTAGATGTCGATGATGTTAGAGTAAAAATTACTTTGAAGTGTGTATCAGGATCCTGTTTTCTATCATAGATTACACACATTCCATCAACCTGTCTAAAAACTTTTTCTGATAGTAATCAAAGCAACAATTAAACTTATTGAAAAAAATGGAACAAGATATAACTGGATGATGGACATTTGAATGTTAAGTAGAAATGTTGGAAAATTATTTTTCAAGTACATTTTTCATGATGGCATTAATGTCTGGAATTGTGTACCATGCCAGTATGGAAGGCGGATGTTAAACAATGATGATGAATCATGTATAATGAATATTTAAATTATGAAATATACATTCTTGAAGATGACACATTATAATGTAATAGATATTTCTCTCTAAGTAGAAACATCAGAGATTTAAATTACAAATCAGTTTAATCTACTTTGTTACTTGTCATAGTATTTGTAACCTTGAGTGCAAGTCTTTTAACTGTATTTAGTCAATAACAAATTTAATCTAAGTATACTGACACTATCTTTAATGAAATGGCATTTACAAATGTGAGCAGGTTAATACAATATAATAATGTAATATGATCTTTTTAATCAATTAAGTTAGATTTCTGATAAGAACTCACTCATGAGATCATTATGTCTATATATCCTGGTAGTATGAAAGAACTTTGGTTATTTCAAGAACTTAATTCAAAATTGCCATCAGTATCCATGGCTTTTTAAAATATTTTCTTTCTCTTTAGAACTATCCTTTGACAAAGCATCTATTATTTGGCTACATAACAAAACGAATTCAACATGAACATTTGCCTTGCCACTGTGAACAGTATATGTAAGTGAAATGAAGCAGAATGCCAAGTATGACGGAAACTGATCTGTAGTTAAAATTTTCAACTAGAATTTTTCTTAGATATCTTTAATGCATGCCATGCTAGTACATATTGAAGAGTTTTACTCAAAAGTATATCTTATTCCTACATATATAAGGAGATTAATTTTTCCTAATGTCAAATCTACCTAATTTGCAGACTTTAACTATAAATCTCTACACTTACCACCATTTTTCCCCTCACATAGCTACTAGATTTTGATACATGTACAAAACAATGTCTCTGATAACAAGTTACTATCTCAATGCATTCAAATCTACATTACACCTATAAATTGAGGTAATCTCTAGAGTATTGCTTGACCAGCTACAAATAGCAGCCAAATCTCCTTAATAAGAAATTCTGCTGTCTTAAGGAAGGTAGAAAATACATTAGACAATATAGTTCGACATACCCCACCCTGCAAAAAAACAATGCCCCATTGTTAAACAATCAACCAAACAACATGACACTTTCAAAAGATACTGTCAGTTCACTTCTGTTAATGCAGTCTATTTTCCTTTCAGGCCACTTTTCACTACATTACTCTCAAAATGCAGTTGTTTCAGAGAAGTACATCATGCCACCTAATTTAATATCACTGTCTTGCTCTTTAGTGAAGTTTGCTCTATTACAAGCATTAAGGCCAAGTTCCCTAGCAGGGAGTTATGACTTCATGAAGCACCAACACCATCACTAAACTTCACTAGATTGCTTGATCCTGAACAGCTTGTCTCAAACACCCAGCCTCTTAATTTAACACTCTTTTCTCTAGCCAATGAAATGACATCCTATCTTGAAATCTCTCAGTACTTTGAATACACTTTCTGGGTAATGTTTTTCTATTTGTATCATAGCTTTCTAGTTTCAAGAGTTTCACTACTACTACTACTACTACTACTACTACTACTACTACTACTACTACTACTACTACAACTGCTGCTGTTATTTTTATTAATTTCACCACTTTTATGATTTATTTTTACTGCTGTAAAGATGGGGTGCTGTTGAATTACTATCTGTATGCATATTTTTCTTTCCACACTGTTTTTGCTATTGTTATGGTGTGATGTATCTTTCCATCCAGTCTGACTTGGCTGTAGAAGGTACTGCGTGTTGTGCAAATCCCAGAGTAACAGGCTACTGGACCAACAGAGGCAAGATTATATGTTGAAGAAATTTGCTTTGCAACCATATGGTTTCAGGTTCAGTCCCACTGTAAGGCATTTTGGGCAAGTGTCCTTTACTAGGATTTTAGGCCAAACAAAGCATTGAGAGGATTTGGTACACCGAAACTGAAAGAAGACCATTATGCGTGTAGTTTTAACAGAGGAATACAGTTATGTCTATGTAGTGCAGAAGTGCACTTCTCAACCATGTGGTTTAGGGTTCAGTTACAATGCACAGCATCTTGGGCAAGTGTCTTCTACAATAGCCTTGGGTCAATCAAAGTTTTGTGTGTGGATTTGGTAGATGCAAACTGAAAGAAGCCATTTGTACATATAACTACATGTGCGCCAGTGTGTTTGTTCACAGTAGCACTTTCCCCCAAATTGCTCAGCTGCAGGCAGTACATCTGTCATTTCCCCTGTCAATAGGTCATCTGCTGGCTTTGTGGCTTTAAAGATAGGTGGATTAAGATATCCGTAACTGATAAAACAGGGAAGGGTAAATGCTAGCATGGAAAAACAAGTGCAAAAATAAAACTAATGAACAAATGAATGAAATAAGGTGAAGTCACAATAAGATGAAAACAAGAGCAAATAATTAAATTTGTCAAAAGGGAGGGTATTGAGACAGAGAAAGAGAGGGTAAAAGAGAATTTTGTAGGGAAAAGAAGAAAGAAGAAAAGCGAGGGAGGGGAGACTGACTGAAACCTAAAATTATGTGTGTACATAAAGTTTCCACTGTTCTGCATAAAATGCAACACAAACATACTACATACATGACCTTGGTTAAAGAAACAGATAGAGAAATATATATACGTAAGGAAGGAGTGTACAGAGTAGAGAGCTACACCATACGAATGGTGAGAGGAATGTGTGAATAGAAGTGCAGAGAAGGAGGTTGGTGGGGAAATCTGGTGTAGTGAGTGAAAAGCATATTTTTGGTTGAGTTTAATAAAAAGAAAACAAATGCACAGACACAAAAACTAGTCAAAGTCAACAAATAAACATGATTTAAGATGGTGAGGAAGTGCATAAGAAAATGCATGGAAAAAGAATTCAAAACAGAAGAAATGATCTTATATAATACTTTTTGTAATAGGCCTATGTAAAACATAAACTGAGAGCAATAGAAAAGTTATGCAAAAGTTATTGAATTGTATAAAGATCTAATATGACAAAAAAAAAAAAAAAAAAATTAAGAGTTTGGAAAAAGTGTAAGAGAGTTTCAACATGTTCCAAATAACAATAACAACAATAGATGAGAAATGTGAATAGCAGTGCATATAATCAAAAACTTCAAAGAATGCTTGCAACAGTTAAATAATAACAGATTTTCAGTTTAATGCCACTCAAACACAGCATACATTAGATGGAATGACAGTAAAAGCCATATCTGGTTGGGCATGCTCTTTCCAAAATTGACCAGAGGCCTTGAAAGGAATTCAAAAGTGAGACAGATTCAAGGTCCATGAATTCTTTTGTGGGTAAAATCTCAACATGAAACAGGTTTTTTGTTACCTTGGTATAAGTTCTGTATAAAGGGAATATGGATTTTAGCCCTATACACACACTATTCCTTTGTCCAAGAAAATGCCATTAAATGGGTATTAGGTTGTTGGGGGTCATTGCAGTTATGCAGAGGCTCTTGTTAATTTTCATTTGCTTCTGAGTCTTTTCACATTCTGCTGATGAGCTAACAAAGCAAGTTTTTGCAATAAGAGTAGGTAACCTTCAAGGTGCCTCTATAGTATATACTATAATACCTGTGCCCCTCGCCTCCATCTGGAAAATGCCTACATACCAGGTATAAGCATTTTCCAGTTACATTCAATGGAGATTTAGTGAATATGAAGGGATAGAAAGGAGAGAAGATTGGGAGTAGTGTGTGAAGGGGGAGTGCAAGTAGGTTGAGAGAGAGAGAGAGAAGAGGGAGGGAGAGGTAATGAGAGAGACACTTGAAGGACAAAGCAATCCTATGAGATTAGAGATGGAAGGATAGATATATATCTACATGTGCACACACACACACACACACACACACACACACACACACACACACACACACACACACACACAGAGGAGAGAGAAAGATACTCAAAGTACAGAACAAGCCTAGTAGAGTTGGAAGGATATGTATATATCATATGCATATACACTCATACATATACCTATATATACACACATATATATATTGGGTCATCTCATAAATAATGCGGATTTTTCAATTGCATGAACTAAAAGTTGGAGAGGGATGAGAGAAACTATCTGCATCAACTTGCTATAAAAGCAGGTGGTAATTTTACGTTGTCTTTATTCTTAGTGCAAGTTTTGAAGAGTGCAGTTCGATTTTAACAGTTATTTTTTCAAAGCTACAATGAAAGTGACAAAAGAGCATATTCAGCATATTTTGCTTTATGAGTTCAATAAAGGCAACAATGCAACAGAAAGTGCAAGGAATATTAATGCAGTATATGGGGATCAGACAATAAATATAAGCCAGTGTCAATAGTGGTTCCAAAAGTTCCAAGCCAGAAACTACAGCCTAGAAGACGAACCTCATCCTGAAAGAACTGTAGAGCTTGACAAGAACGTCCTGCATACCCTAGTGGAACAATATTTCATCATAACTGTTGAGGAACTAGCAGTGAAGCTTGGATTTGGTCATTCAACTATTCACTGACATGTGTGTGCCATCGAAAAAGTCAGCAAATTGGGTCAATGGGTTCCTCACAAACTGCCTGTGTCAAATTGTGTGCAGAGAATGGATGTTTGCTCTTCTTTGCTGTCACATCTCACAAATGAACATTTTTTTTTGGACCGAATAGTGACTGGTGGCGAGAAATGGGTTCTCTACAAAAATGCCAAGCGCCAAAGACAGTGGGTAGGGAAAGGAGAAACACTGGCACCCCAGGCTAAAGAAGGTCTTCACCTATGTAAAGCGTTGTTAACTGTTTGGTGGGATATGAAAGGTTTAGTCCACTTAACTTTTAAACCCAAACCAAACGATAACAAAGGAGATATACTGCGAGCAGCTTGAGTAACTTAAGTCAGTGCTAGAAGAAAAACGACCATCATTGGTTTCAAGACGAAAGGTGTTCTTCCATCAGGATAATGGCGGGCCACATACAGCGAGGATGACATTCCAAAGGCTGGAGCAGTTTGAAAGGGAAATGATGTTCCATCCACTATATTCACTAGACATTGCCCCATCCGATTATCATTTATTCTGCAGTCTTCAAAATCATTTGGAAGGAAAAAATATGAATTCTGCAGACAAGGTCAGAACAGTACTGGAGGAGTATTTTTCATCACAGACAAGTGAATTTTGGAAGAGGGGCCTTGCAAGTCTACCAGATAGATGGAAGAGCATTGTAGAAAATAAAGGAGAATATATTTTAGATTAAAAAAAGAATTTCATTTATCTTAATTTTGAAAAATAAAAGAAGTATAAAAAACCGCATTATTTATGGGATAACCCAATATGTAGAAACAGAAAGAGTGAGAGAGAAATAACAGAGAAGGATGTGGAGAAAAGAAAAGGCATTTCAAATGTCTGTTGATTGATTTGCTTTTACAGAAGTATTATATATACTTATATACATATACATAAATACATACACATGCAAGTCTGAGACATAGTTGCTTGTAGGTGTGTGTGGTTTAGGAGAGGATGTAAGGGTGAGGATAACCGAAAGGTTAATGCATGTGTGTGCATGCATGTGTGTGTATACCTATGTGACTGCCTGTTTGTGTGTTTGTGGGTTGTAACCAGAGAGACAGGATTCAAGTATACATGGTGGGGGCAGAAAAAAATTTGATAATACCATAAGTAATAATGCCAGTGGAATCCACCATAGATACTGAGGTAAACACTTGAACAGTACACAGAGGATTTGTGACAAAGCAAACACATGGTACAAGGCTGATGAATATCAAGGAGTGATGTTTGTAGAAGTCACACTTCATTGAGAGTTAGCCTGTAGGTTAAGGAAGGCTCTGAGTGACAACAAACTCAACATTTAGAATGTTGAGAAACCAGGGAGGTTCATCAGATTACAATTATGTAGGACGTACCTCTTTAACAATAGCACAAGCACTGGTAGGAACTGTGTGATATGTACCTTTAACCCCAGTATTAACTGTAGGACAAAGAATGCAGCCTATAGTATAAAGTGCATAGAAGGGGTTTGTAAGGACAGGAACACAGCATACATTGGAGGCACTTCTAGGACCTTAGTAGAGAGGTTAAACAAACACTGACGAGAGTACAATGATGGGAAATAGTTGTTTGTGCTCTATCAGCATGCCAAAGACTAAGATGGGGGGCATGTTGGCTCGAATTGATATTCATATTTTATCCAAACATCCAAAGGGCCTTTCATTTAGACAAATATGAGAATATATCTTCATAAATAAAACATCACCCATAATGAATATGTAATACATGTAGAAAGTAGAGATACTTCAATGTCACGGGTACCATACACACACTGCATGCTGCACAGCAGTTAAACATGGGCTGTGACCACTGAAGACATGTGAAGGCTTGAAATAAATGAAGCTAGTATGTTTTGATGGATGTGCAATGTCAATGTGCATGTACAACAGAGTGCAAGTGTCTTGGGAGAAAAGTTGGGCATAAGAGGCATCAGACGTAATGCACAAGAGAGATGACTGCGCAGGTATGGTCATAGGATGACATATGGATGAGGACAGCTGTGTGAAGAAGTGCTGATCTTTAACTGTAGAGGGAACCTGTGGAAGAGGTAGACCCAGGGAGACATGGGACAAGGTGGTGAATCATGATCTTCAAATGTTGTGCCTCACAGACGTAATAACAAGTGACCAAGATCTTTGGTGATATGTCATGCTTGAGAAGACCCATCAAACCAAGTGAAATTGAAGTCATAGCTGATGCCAGAGTCGCGTAACTGGTACTCATGCTGGTGGCACGTAATAAGCACCCTTTGAATGTTGGGTGATATGCTGTGCTTGATAAGATCTGTCAAGTCAAGTGAAATTGTAGTTGTGGCCAATGCCAGTGTTGCATAACTGGCACCCATGATGGTGGTACATAAAAAGCACCCTTCAAACTTTGGGCTCAGAGGCAGTGACAAATGACCGAGACCTTTGGCAATATACTGTACTTGACAATACTTGTCAAGCCAAGTGAGATCATAGTTGTGGCTGATGCCAGTATTTCATAACTGGTACCCATGCCGGTGGCACATAAAAAGCACCCACTATACTCTTGGAGTGGTTGGCATGATGAGGGGCATCCAGCTGTAGAAACTATGCCTAATCAGATTGGAACCTGGTGCAGCTCCCCAGCTTACCAGTTTTCAGTCAAACTGTCCAGCTCATGCAAGCATGGAAAATAGATGTTAAATGACAATGATGGTGATACATATACAAATATATCTATACACACTTACATATACATATATAAACACACACACACACACACACAATTCGTATATTCAAAACATTAAAAATAAGAATGGAGAATCAGACATCCTCGAAAGCTTATTTATTACAGTATTACATACAATGCATTTACTTTAAATCTCTACCCAACATGTGTTTCTACTGCATAAATATCCTAAGATGTGGCAACCAGTTGCACCCTGTGGGTTCAAATGTATCATTAGTTAATCCAAGGCATACATAAACATGCAGTTTTATTCAAGGTGTTACCACTGGATTTTGGAAGTGAACTGATGAATTTGGTGTTTGATAGTCTTATTCTAAGTATAATTTAGATGGGGGTGGGGGTTTAGAGCAGAAGGTAGCAGGAGGAGTTGTAAAATATGATATGGCAATACAATCTGTTATCATTTAAACCTAAAGTAACCCTTAAAGTTTTAAATGGAAAAGCACAATACTAGACTTAGTAGTCAGACAAGCACCAAATAGGTCAAGATGTTTTATCCACAAGCACCAAGTAGGTCAAGATATGTTTTATCCACAAGCACCAAGTAGGTCAAGATATGTTTTATCCACAAGCCACATTAGATACAGAGAGTAAAGATTTTCAGAAAAAATAGGTGTATTAAGAGTAATTAAGAGAGCATGCACTGAAAAGGAAATAAAAATTTGAAAAACAAAATAAAAAACAACAACCATATATTATGGTGTAATGCAGGCTTCAAAAAGCAGGTAGAAACATATATACCTGCAAAACTTTTCAAAATGAAGAAAATTTCGAATGCAGGAGAATAGCTGTAAAAACAGCATGAGAAAATTAGAAAATATACCTTTTTAGACAAAGGAAAGTGGCCAGCACCCACTACAGACAATTGAATTCTGTATCTCTCTCTCTCTCACACACACACATACGCATATAAAACTGGTACTCCATCAGTTACGACAAGGGTTCTAGTTGATCCTATCAATAGAACTGCACCACTCAGGAAATTAACATGCAACTGGCTGAGCATTCCACAGACTTGCATACCCTTAAAGTAGTTCTCAGGGAGATTCAATGTGATATAATGTGAGAAGGTTGGCCCTTTGAATTACAAGTACAACTGGTTTTCGCCAACTATGGACTGGAGCAGCATGAGATAAAGTGTCTTTCTCAAGAACACAATGCTCCACCAAGTATTGAGTTCATGACCTTACTTTGTGAGATGAATACCTTAACTATTTAGCCATGCACATTCATTATACACATACATACATACATACATATATTCATACATACATACACACATATATTCATACATACATACACACATATTTTATATATCTATTTTTAGAAATGAAGAAAATCTCAAATGCAGGGGAATAGCTGTGGAAACAGCTTTAGAAAATTGGGTAAAATATCCCTTTAGATAGAAAAAAGTAGTCAGCACCTGCTACAGAGAATCAACACACTGCGACAAAGATATTTTGGTCCAGAAGGAATGGCAATCTCAGAGTTAGTATGAGATATGGGGATTGATATGAACAATGATGCTTTGTTTATGTACATGTCATCAAGATGGTAGCAATGTGTGGGCAAAAGGCCAGGACTCAGAATTTTTAGAACAAGTAACCAGAAAACTATTCTAGTCCTATGAAGGACATTTGATGCCAGCCATCTCGACTACAATGTTCAACTATGATCATCCCACAGTATCAAATTAACAGTGGAATCTGAAGCAATTCAATGGTACTACACCAAGAAAATTGTTTCCATGAGACAGTTGAACTACTAGGAGAGGCTGAAAGAATTATGACTACTCTTCTGTGTGAAGATGCATTGATATACATATG
This sequence comes from Octopus bimaculoides, assembly GCF_046866305.1. NCBI lineage: Eukaryota > Metazoa > Mollusca > Cephalopoda > Octopoda > Octopodidae > Octopus > Octopus bimaculoides. The sequence goes on along the minus strand of NC_142931.1, from coordinate 105,621,639 downwards.
GAAGATCTTGGAAAGACTGAAACAAAACTTTGGCATCGAGAATCATATCAATTCCTGAACAGGACATCATTGCACAGTGCCAAAGGTCCCAACCACCCCATCTAGAGTAAGGACCAGATACTGCAACAGCTTGGGTTTCAAGGGATCATACCTGTTTATTTCATTGAAAATTCTGAAGGATCTACATGGAATGCAAGTAGATGTTTTCAAGAAGCACCTCGATCATCTACAGCCCAGGATCCCAGGTGAATTTATATTATGGCAAGAAACTCAAACAAGGGCAGCAACATCAAACTCCCTTATTCATTAAAAACCAACCACATAAGAATTGCCATTGGAAAGGTGATGAAAGTGGTGGTGGCCCAGCATGACCACCTTTGGCCAGAACACAAAGAAAACAAGAGCACTTAGAGAGTGCAAACCTTTGCCAAGGCAACACCAACGTTCTCTCAACAATTAGTCAGAGATGATTTTTGAAATGAGGATATCTGAAATAAACTTGACTGCTCTCACAAATGAGGTTACTAAAAATAAACATTACCACACTCAAAAATTAAGTAAAAATGTGGGAAAAATAATCCAGAATCTTTGTCTGGTACCTGATCTAGCCAAATGATAGTCATAGAATATGAAGGTGGGTGTGCAGGCCATGTTTGTAATGCTGTGTGTGTGTCATCTGCAGTGGGAACAGAGACAGTTTTTCCTATGAAGGCCTTTTTTAGTCTATTCATTGATATAGTGTCTTTACGACCATTAAGGTCTATAGAGAAAAATGTATCCGTGCTTGGAAGAAAATGGAAAGGAGCTGCATATGGTGCTGTTAACAGATGTTTAACAACATTGTTGCATACAAAAACATGAGTCCAAGAAGTAAAGCTTCCTTCAAGGCAGAACTAGAAATGCAATTGTCAAGTAGGCAAGAGGTTTTAAACAAGTGTGATATATTCAAAATTGGTGAAACTAAAAATTGTCAAGGATAAATTAAATTTATTTTTGTTACTGAATATGTCAGTGTTATGTAATTTCTGAACGATTTTGCTGCTGTTTGTTTTCTTTATTCATTAACTTCCACTAAGATAGAGACGTGAGTAAAATCAATAATAGAAAAATGAAAATAAAACTGTGGAAACAGGAGTGCCGGCATAACTTACGTGGAGACCATAAGCATGCTTTCAAGGGAGAAAATCAGAGAAAGACTTGAAAGTCAACGTAAGATTGTAATACTTCATGTAATGTAAATATAACAAACAATCCAGAATCCTTATCCGGGACCAGATCGATCCCAAAATCTAATCAGTTCATGCCAGTCACAAGGCCAAACATCCCTGAAAGTTTCATCCGAATCCATCCAGCGGTTCTTCAGATTCCACGAACAAACAAACACAACTGAAAACAATACCTTTACCTTCGCTAAGGCGGTGGTAATAAAGGAAAAAGATATATGTATTAGCATCATCGTCATCATCATAGGGCAAGCAGAATCTGTTGCTGAGGCAGTTTTTCTACAGCTGGATCCCCTTCTTGTTGCTATTTTCAAGCAAAGTATTATTTCACCAAAAGCGAGATATACTTTCCAAGGAAAATTAGAAACAAGCAACATCACCTGATGCTCATTTACAACCATCACATGATCTCTAGAAACATAAGCACACATTCATATATATATATTCTTTCCTTTCCTGAGTGTCCAGTAACACAATATCTGTATCACGTCCTCACGTTGTTGTTTTTTGGTCGTTTTTCTTGTTTGAACTCACTACATGTATATATATATATATATAAAAATGAGAATGTGTGTCTGTCTGTCTGTGTGAATCCCTAAAACTCGAGAACTACGCAACCAATTTCATTCAAATTTTACACATGCCTTACTTAGGGTTCCAGTTGTGTTTTAGTCAAAAAAAATTTTAACTTCTTGCAGAGTTCGAGCCCACAGCAACATAATATCTCCTCCACTATTTAAGTATTACGTGTCAAAAGTGAAACAAAAACACTCATGTCAAATACTTTCACTTTAAAAATGAAACTATTCTAACTGAAACAATCACATTTCGATACTGTAATGACAGATACTTTCAGAGAGAGAGAGAAAGAGAGAGAGAGAGATGTATATGTATACATATAGATGTATATGTACACGTTATTCCACTAACTGAAACAATCACATTTCGATACTGTAATGACAGATACTTTCAGAGAGAGAGAAAGAGAGAGAAAGAGATGTATATGTATACATATACATGTACACGTATATGCATAGATATAGATCTATATGCATACATGTATATGTATACACATGTGTAGATGTATATATATATATATATATATATATATATATATATATATATAGATGTACATGTAATATGTACACATATATACATATATATACATGCATACAGATATCTATACATATATACACCCATCACACACAAACACATGCACACAAACACACACATTAGTCATTTGTTTTCTTATCCAAAACTATGTCAAAAGTACTGAACGGATCTTTATGAAATTTGGAAATTATATTCTATGTATAACGGCCATAACTCCCATGAAAATTCATATATTTTTGATGTTGATGAAATTTTAACCCGAACATAACAGATGGGCATTATTTGTAATTCAACGGTACAACAGTGTAAGACTACCCTTTCAGATATACTTACATTGTGATTTCTGCAATGTGGTGCATAAATTGTCAAGTAAATGAGACGCATCTTTGCCTCCACTGATTCACTTGCAAAGTGTTGAGTAAAATTATTTCGTTGCAGAC
>NC_142931.1:105568271-105613363 GCF_046866305.1 Octopus bimaculoides | reverse complement strand
ACATATATATACATATATATACATATATATACATATATATATATATACATATATATACATATATATACATATATATGTAGCTCGAAACGTCAAAGACTTTCCGTATTCCCGAGCGTCATACTAATATATACTTTTGTTATTTACACCACCTGTCCTCGTCTGTTGTTATTTTTTGTATATTCTCCCATATATATATATATATACATATATATACATATATATATATATATATATATATATATATACATATATATACATATATATATATATATATATATACATATATATACATATATATATATATATACATATATATACATATATATATATATATACATATATATACATATATATATATATATATATATATATACATATATATACATATATATATATATATATATATATATATACATATATATACATATATATATATATATATATACATATATATATATACATATATATATATACATATATACATATATATATACATACACACACACACACATACACACACACACACACACACACACACACACACACACACATATATATATATATATATATATATATATATATATATACACACACATACATATAAATATATATATACATACATGGCACCCATCATTGACCCTACTATATCAATGATTCCTTGACCTGCACTTCTAGCAATGTCATCTACTGCATTTCCTGCTCTCTCTGTCCTTCTCTATACATTGGTCAAACAGGATGCCGCTCCAACATCTCTTCAGTTATCCAGCTACCGGAAATTTTTATATTTGTTTTCCACATATTTTCAACTCATAATTTTGCAACGTGGCGCAAACTGAATCTTCAGTATCTTTGCTCCTTATATATTTTTATATTTCTACATATAGATATATATATATATTTATATATCTGTATCTATATATCTATATATATGTTTTCCATTTGTGTCTTTCGTTGTTAGAAAGAATAGTTCATGTTTTATGTATTTGTACACTTTTCTTAACGTCCTGTGCCCACATATGCATATATATATATTATTATATGACTGAACGCCACACATCCTCTTCCAAGATTTATCTTAATAATTCTGATGCGCACTCTATACAATCTTTCTACTCTTTCGTTTTTCCTCTTTTTCTCTCTCTTATTCTTTTACCTCCTCTTCTCCCACAATTCTATTCTATTACTCTGTCACTTTCTCTCCCTTGCTCACGTGGCTCCCACGTGTCCATCAGCCATCTTTCTTGCTTTCTCTCTGTTGTAGCTGGAACAAGGAAGATGTGTTTTTATTTGTCTCCTGTCCTAGCTTGATTTACGCATTTGCCACCACAGCCTCGTTTAGGCTTAGCTGCCCTTCCTGTTTGTTTTCATTGTCCTGTTTGTGTTACCTATTTTGACCCTCCGCAAAATCCCAAATTTTATTTAATTTGCTTTGCGGGAGCAACTGTTCTATCGAAAGCGTATATTGTTGTTAAATGCTCGAAATATGAGACTAGAAAAATAGCCAACAACTGATGAAGGGTCGTTCTTTATGTTATTTATTTTGTTTTCCATTTGTGTCTTTCTTTGTTTGAAAGAATAGTTCATGTTTTATGTACTTGTGCTTTGTTCTACATGTTTCTTGACGTCCTGTGCCTACATATGCATTATATATATATATATATATATATATACATAAGAGGTGCAGCAATATCAAAGGGAGGCTAACTAGGAAGATAGTTTTTGTATGTGGCAGATGCTCAGGAGCAATAAACACTGAAAATGTGCAGAGAACAACTTCTGCCACATTCCAGTGAGAAAAACTGTAAGTAGTTGATAGCTTCCTTTACCTAGGTGGCCAAGTCAGTAGCGGGGAACGGTGCGCTGAAAGTGTAGTTGCTAGAATAAGAATAGCCTGGGTAAAGTTCAGAGAGCTCTTACCTCTGCTGGTGACAAAGAGCTTCTCGCTCAGAGTAAAAGGCAGACTGTATGATGCATGTGTACAAACAGCCATGCTACATGGCAGTGAAACATGGGCTGTGACTGCCGAGGACATGCGTAAGCTTGCAAGAAATGAAGCCAGTATGCTCCGATGGATGTGTAATGTCAGTGTGCATACTTGACAGAGTGTAAGAACCTTGAGAGAAAAGTTGGACCTAAGAAGCATCAGTTGTGGTGTGCAAGAGAGACGATTGTGCTGGTATGGTCATTTGGCAAGAATGGATGAAGATATCTGTGTGAAAAAGTGCCACAGCCTAGCAGTTGAGGGTAACTGTGGAAGAGGTAGACCCAGGAAGACTTGGGATGAGGTGGTGAAGCACGACCTTCGAACATTGGGCCTCACCGAAGCAATGACTAGTGACCGAGACCCTTGGAAATATGCTGTGCGTGAGAAGACCCGGCAAGACAAATAAGACCATAACCCATGGCCTTTACCAGGGGTGTAGCCAACCCACTTATGCGTACCTTTCCTTCTTTGGACACAAAACCCTGCTTGCGAAGACCTGTTGAGGCAAGTGAGATCAAAATCGAAATTGAACCAAATTCGACGACTGGCACCCATGCCAACCTTCCTTCATTGGACACTAAACTCAGCTTGTGAAGACCTGTTGGAACAAGTGAGATCAAAACTGAACCAAATTTGATGACTGGCACCCGTGCCAGTGGAGCGCTAAGAGCACCATCCGAGTGGGATCCCTGCCAGAGCAGCGGTCTCGCTTCCGTGCTGGTAGCATGTAAAAAGCACCATTTGAGTGCAATCGTTTCCAGCTTTGCCTTACTGGCACTTGTGCCGGTGGCATGTGAACAAAACATTGGACTGACCCCTGTGCAGGTGGCACGGAAAAAACACCATTTGAGCGTGGCCATTGCTAATACCACCGGACTGGTCCTCGTGCCGGTGATACGTAAAAAGCACCCACTACACTCTCGGAGTGGTTGGCATTCGTCCAATATATATATACATATCATCCAACCCATGCTAGCATGGAAAGCGGACGTTAAATGATGATGATATATATATATATGTACACACACACACACACGTACACACACATATATATATATACATACATATAGACATATGTATTTATATATCTATGTCTATGTATCTATCTATCTATATATATATATATATATATATATATATATATATATATATATATATATATATATACATATATTTATATATAAATCTATATATCTATATATGTATTTATATATATCTACTAGCAGTATAGCCCGGCGCTGCTCGGGATTAAGCTAGGATTATTAAGTGATCAAGTGCTTTATTTCAAACCAAAATAAGTAACATGGACATCAGATTTGAGCGAAATCCGTTGAAATTGGTTTGGCTGAATATGGTTTGCTGGCAATTTGATTGGGAAATCCCATAAGGAATCAGTTTATTGGTTATTTCAACTCATTGTTTGTGTTTTTTTAAAGTTGCATTAGAGATCTGCACAGGAAAAAGTTGATCTGAAGGTTTGCATTGGGGATGTGAATTGGAATAACTTAGGAAAACTTACCAACAGCCTTAACCAAAAAATAAGGGGCCTGTCCCTTCTAGGTTAACTCTAACCCTAAACCCTAACACCAACCCTAATCCAAACCCTAACCTTAACCCTAATCCTAACCCTAACCCTAAAACCTTAACACCCTAGTGGAAATCGTGCGGGTGTTAATCTGAAAAATTACCAAACCCATTTTGTGGTCCGAAAAACGAGTTGTGGGGGGGATTGACAAATAGTTACATTTTTGTTTCATAGTTGTTGTGAAATATAAACAAAACTCTTTCGCTCCCAAAGTAGTATATGTGCATGTGTGTGAGAGTGAGAGGTGGGAGAAAGATGAATGATTTAAAACAAATAAATGATTTAAAATAAATATATTTGAATTGTTGTGTGAGAAAGTATATATAATCTCATTATAGAATATAGTGTCTTTCAAAAACATCATATATTTTAAACTATATCTCATGTTTAAGAAAAAAAAATGCCTTTTACATTTTACACTTACTCTGTCTTAACTACATTTTCATTCCTAATATGCTTTCTGCCTCCCTTTCCACTTTTTTGTTCTTTTTTTTTTTCTTTTGTTAGACGCTAGCAAAGTAAACTCTGTCTTGCTTAGAAAAATTTGCTTTGATTTCTGTCTGCCTTACCCACTTTTTTCATTTTTTTTTGGGGGGGGGGGACGCTAGCAAACACTATCTCCCCCCTGTCACAAACACACTATTTCTTTCTTTCTTTCTCTCTCTCTCCTTCATGCGCGTACGCACAGATTTGACTTCGCCATGTCAACAAACTTCAAAATTGGTAAAAGTTTATCGATTTTTACAGCTATACGCGGGTGCCTCTGAGAGAAAAAGTTGACGAAAACGCAGGTAGGGTCATGAACAATGTCCTAAAATTGGAGCGACATGCGTGCTAATTTTCTGACGTGCATAAACTACATTCACATACACACACACATCCTCTCTTTTACAAATATAGATATATGATGCCTGTGTACGAACAGCCATGCTACATGGCAGTGAAACATGGGCCGTCACGGCCCATGTTTCATGCTGAGGACATGCGTAAGCTTGCAAGGAACGAAGCTAGTATGCTTCGCTGGATGTGTAATGTCAGTGTGCATAGTAGACAGAGTATAAGTGCCTTGAGAGAAAAGTTGGAACTAAGAAGCATCAGATGTGGTGTGCAAGAGAGATGACTGTGCTGGTATGGTCATGTGGTACGAATGGATGAGGATAGCTGTGTGAAAAAGTGTCACACCCTAGCAGTCGAGGGAAACTGTGGAAGAGGTAGACCTGGGATGAGGTGGTAAAGCACAACTTTCAAACATTAGGCCTCACCGAGGCAATGACTAGTGATTGAGATCTTTGGAAATATGTTGTGGTCGAGAAGACTCAGCAGGCCAAGTGAGATCATAACCTGTGGCTTATGCCGGTGGTGTAACCAGCCCATTTAGACGTACCTTTCTTTTCGTTGGACACTAAACTATGCTAGTGAAGACCTGTTGAGACAAGTGAAATCGGAATCAAATTCGACGACAGCACCGCATGACTGGCATCCGTGCTAATGGAGCGCTAAGAGCACCATGCAAGCGTAATTGTGCCCAGGGCCGCTGTGTGGCTCCTGTGCTGGTGGTACGTAAAAAGTACCATTCGAGCGTGATCGTTACCAGCATTGCCTTACTGGCACTTGTGCCGGTGGTATGTGAAAACCACCATTTGAGTGTGGCTGTTGCCAGTACCACCTGACTGGCCCTCATGATGGTGGCACGTAAAAGCACCTACTACACTCCTGGAGTGGTTGGTGTTAGGAAGGGCATCCAGCTGTAGAAACTCTGCCAGATCAGATTGGAGCCTGGTGCAGCCATCTGGCTCACTAGTCCCCAGTCAAACCATCCAACCCATGCCAGCATTGAAAGTGGACGTTAAATGATGATGATGATGATGATGATGATGATATGTGTTTTTCTGTTGTTAACGGTTTTTTCTGGTTCCTTCTATATTGGCTGTTTGGTTCACTGATAAATTTCGCTTCAACCCATACAATTCTTTATTTTCTGTAAAAATTTCTTATTTACTTTCTGCCCATCATATTAATAAATTTAATTTCCGTTACCCAGTTATTTTCAGTTTACTATGTTCTGCACCCATGTATTTTTGTATACATATATAACCATGCCTAGAAAGAGTCAAATTTGTCTACAATGTCAAGGTCAGCCAAAAGAATGTCTCTGTCTAGGGAAAGAGAAACAGCTGTAGAAAGGGAAGCATACCAAGAAATAAACAGACTGTGCACTACAAAAGCCAGAGCATCTCAAAGTGATGAACAGGTATGCACGGCTGACAAGAAATAGGATCTCCACGACAGAATGAAGAGCAGTTGCAACAGCTTAGAGAAGCAGTTTTTAATTATGATCCAGCAGTTCATTATGCAAATGACACTAGAGTTTCCATTGTGCAATGATAACTGAGTGCATACATTGTAAAGCAAGGAAGCAGCCAGGAGAAATACCTGCACTGTGCTGCAATGCTGGAAAGGTTAAACTCTCTGCAATCCTCCAACCTCCAGAGCCATTGAAGAAACTGTTGTCATCAACTGACCAAGATTCCAAGCACTTTCAAAACAAAATTAGACAATTCAACACTGCACTACAGATGACATCATTTGGAGCCACAAGAGATTTAACTGAGCCAGGATTCAGGCAAACTTTCAAGATTCAAGGTCAGATTTATCATTGGATTGGCTCTCTACTACCTCTGTCAAATGAATCACCACAATTGGCCTTTCATTGTTTATAATCCGTACTTGTTTTTTGGTTACGAAATAAGCTACAGAAAACGTGTTTTTGAATTACATGTATTTACTTTATATACATATATGATTTGAAAACTTTCTTTTATCATTTCACTTAACATCTATGTTCCATGCTTGCATGGGCTGGAGAGTTGTTAATGTAGAAAGTTGGCATCTCAGCTACTAGCGGTTGAGACCTGCATAATCTAGATGGCATTTTAAAATTCCATTATTCTTTTTAACCTAAGCAACACCAGGTATTTCTGCTAGTATACACATACACACACATGTATTTGATGGGCTTCTTTCAGTTTCTGCCTGCTAAATCCACTCATAAGGTTTTGGTTGGCTCAAGGCTATAATAAAAGTGCCATACAGTAGGAATGAACAAAACTACATGGTTGGGAAGCAAGCTTCTTAATCACATAGCCATGCCACATTTTTTTAGTCTTGAGGATTTCTGGATTTGAAGGATATGGTAATTCATTGAGCAGTAAAAAAAAAAAACAAAAAAACTGGTACTCTGTCAGTTACAACCATCTAGTCTTGCTATTTTTGCAACTTTTAGCCATCTTTTAATAAATTCACTCAAGAACAGCACCCCCCCCCCCACTCATTTCCTTTTCAAGTGAAACATGAAAACGTTGAGGAGTGCTTCACCAAAGAGGAATGACTGTCCTCACGGCTTTCAACCTTGTCTACCAAACAATCACTTATGTCAGAGCCATCAGGCAAAGGAAAATTGCCTTACATGCCTGATTAAAGGAAGGTGACGGAGTAATCACTATGACACACCACTCTGTCCCACACACAACAGCTGTTTGACATAACTCCTCAGGTCAGCAATGCCCAGACACAGTACGAGTGCACACAGAATGGTTTCATCAATGTGTGCATACCTCAGACATGCCCATCTGATAGCACATCTATGCCTGTAGAGTTTATCTCAAACCAGTAGTGTTCCTCGGTAGCACTGCCAGACCAAGGACATCTGGAAATTATCCATGGTAGTTCCTGACCAGAAAGTTCTCCAGAACAGACTAGTCAGTTTGTTCCCATCGATGCTCTGAGTCTCCCCAAGAATGTCATTGCACTTCTCAACCACTAAACCTCTATATATTGCTAAAGCAAAACATCCACTAGTCCCATTGCTTGACTTGTAGAGGGTTGTGAGTGCTTAATGATATTCTAGGTGCCAGGTGCACAATCTCAGGCTTTTCTTCACCCAGGACTGCAGCTCTATCAAGGAAATGAGCTGTGGAAAGATGTGCCTCACAAATGGAGTCCACACATGTCCAGAAATTGTTGCAGGCAACACAATCTGAGTGTGTGTCTGCACATCAAAGCCATGGCATGTCCAAACCGCCACTTAGAGGGTGCTAGTAGTGGACTGGCTGCCTGACCATTAGAATGCATCGCTTTCTCAAGAAATTAAATAAGAGATGCTCCAATATGGTTAAGCAGTAACCAAGGCAAGCCACAATGGTCAAGCAATAAATGATGAGGGAGACAATGTAGGCATTCATCACTTCTGCTCAAGCTTTCAAGGACAGCTTCCTCTCAGCCTGCTTCTGGGTAAGACTATACTCACCTTGTTTGTTACCTCATCCCAGTTCTTATCCACCTCATGGTCAGGACTGAACTAGACCCTGAGCAGTTTAATTGGTCTGTCATCTAACATCCAATGATGCTGTCCAATGTCATTGATCTACGTCTCCAGGTTCCCAGCTGCAAGCCCACCAACTTGTCAGTGTTGATTTTGGCTCCTACAACTGACTTATATTACTTTAGAATGGTGCCAACTGTTTCCACTTTGGAGGCATTCGACACAATGACAATGATGTCATTCATATATTCTGACACTGCCCTCTTGTGTCCCAGTTTGAAAGAGATACCCCTCAACTGTTCCAATTTCTGTAGCAGTGGCTTAAGAGCCAGCATGTATAGAAGAGGTGACAGTGGGCAGCCCTGACAGACCAAGCATGCAATGCAAAACACTTCCAATGAGTGGTTGTTTACTTTGACCACTGAGCAGGTACCACTGTGCATTGCAGCAATCCAGCGACTTTCAGGAGGGCTTCTAAGTAACGACGGTTGACCTTATCAAATACCTTGGATTGCTCCACATGATCAGAGCTCTATGGAAGACAGCTTTAGTCCCAGCTTTCTCTATGATGTATCACATAAAGTGGAGGTTATCGTGGATAGACTTATTCGGGATTATGCACATTTGTACTTCTCTGACCAGACTACCATGATCTGTGTGATCCATGTTCACACTGGCACATCAGGGAAATTCAGTTGATGCCTGTCAGACAGCTGGAAGTTTCTGAGCAGGTTTTTGAGGCTTTTGCACTTACTTCTGCTATGTACTAGCACCACACAGTCCTTCTGTGTGTCCAAAATACTATTCCAGTCCACCACTAATATTAAAGTGTGAGACATTGGGGCATAAACAGCCAACAGTCTAAACACACCACTTCACTGCTGCTAACATCCAGGGCTACCAACATACCATCCAAGTCGAAGAAAATTGCCTGTACTTTGAGCTCTAAGGATTTTCAGAACAGCACTGCTATCCTGCTGTCTGCTCCTGATAGACAAGATGAGAATATCTCATAGTCATTGAAAATGAGTACTAGTGCTTGCACATTAGAAATCTTTGTTTCATTAATTGTGGCCACATATAAGTTGAGTGATCTGAGGTTGATGAACAAATGAACTTGCTTCGAAGCTGACCCCAAGCCACATACATTCACATACCCCACTCTGAGAAAAGTCATATTTATCGGAGAAACAAAAAAAGGGGAGGAGTCACTTATCTTGAGTTTTGAGCAGGCCCATTAATTCAGTTTCCACATTTGTAGAAATAGAATAATTGAAGGGTCTTTCCAAAGTCCTTTTGTCTGGCTTTAATCTAAACGGCCCAATGTCTGCTGGATATTTTTTTAAAGTTCTAAATATGTGTTTGTGTCTGTTGTTATTAATTGTCTGCCATAGGGAGTTTTTGACAGAAGTTTGTTGAAGCCCTCTCTTTTTGTAAGAATGTTTTAATAATAATGTAAATACATGCATGTACACACACACATATATATATAGATACAAATCTATCTATGTGTGTGTGTATGTATGTGTGTGTACAGATAATCTTGTTTCTATAATTCATCAAAACAAAAGCAGGGATTGAACAAATTACATTATTTTTTGATATGGTCCCTTTGCTTTTTGATGCACCACTTCTAGTGGTTCATAAGCTTGCTTATTCCATTGGAGAAGAAGGTTTTTGGCTGGTTGCACAACTATTTATGCACCACTTCCTGTGCTTCTTATCCATGGCAAATCAATGACCTTGTAAATGATTTGGTTTTAATGGTGGGCAGCCATATGTGGGTGTGTATTGTTGTGATTGATTTGACAACAGACCTTGGCATTTGGTGCAAATTGCTGGTTTCAGATTGTTGACCAGCTTTTCAATGTAACATACACTGAACCCCTTTTCCAGGTAATGTCCCAGTATAGGCTCTCTTGCATCTCCCAAATTGGTTAGTATCACTTTTTCTGTTGGAGATTGAGTTGTGGATTTCTTTTATACTGGCAATTCTAGGTGTTTCCACTCCATATGCTGCCTTTTGGATTCTAGCTCAAAGTGATGGACCCAGGTATCATCTCCTGTAACTATTCATTCCCAAAAAATACAAGAAGAAAAAAGCTTCATCTTCAATGTTGTAGCAGCTGAGTAAGCATTGGTAGATCCTCACACAATTGTGATTGTGTGCTTCAGTAAGCTCTTTTGGCACCCATTTCGCAGACTTCACAGAAGTGAAGTTTGTTGTGGAAGATTTCATATGCAAAATCATGACTACTTTGCAGCAAACATGCCAGCTTATCGATAATTACTCGTCAGTTCGACAGAGCCATCTCTCAAGCTTGTTGAATCTTCATGTCAGTCATGGATGTTGATGGATGTCCTGTTCTTGGTGCTTCATGTTTGTCTGGCCATTTTTGAACTTCTTGATCCTCTCATACACACTCATAGTCAGTAGAGCACTGTCCCTATGATGTACTGAAAGTCTGCAATGAATTTCAGTCCCTGGCACACCTTCAGAACAGAGAAAGTGGATCACTGACCTCTGTCCTTACTTGATGTACACTGCAAGTAGAGCAGGCATGTTTACTCCGTAAAGAAAGAAAACTGGATTGATCAACGTCAAAGCATGGTTAGATAACCAGAAGAGTACCATCTTTTAGTATGAGTGCTGAAGGCAGTGCAGCCAACCTAAAGGAAGTTTTGGCAAAAGATTGATAATTTTTGATTTCTTGTATATGTATACAAATATCTCAAATGTAAATAGATGCCCCTAATTATGTTATTATACCTGTGCAGATACTACACACTAGTATGATGCCCAAGGTATGTCTACAAAATACTAGATTAAATATCTAAATGCACCAAATGACATTATTTTATTTCTAGAATTAACTTCCAAAACTAATGGGTCTATTTACTTTTGAGATGTCTGTGTATATATAAATACATACATACACATAAATATACATATGTATACAGACATACACATATGTATACACACACACATAAATACACATATGTATATATACATACATATAAATACAAATACGCATACATACGTACATATACATGCACACACATATGTACATGCATATGCATATATTACAAAAACATGTATATGTCTATTCATATACATATCTACACAGCCATATTACATAAATCAAAATCGAAATGGAAATTGTAGTTGTGGCCGATGCCAGTGCCACCTGACTGGCTCCCCATGCTGGTGGCATGTAAAAAGCACCATCCAAACGTGGTCGATGCCAGCCCCCTCGCCCCAACTGGCTCCTGTGCAGGTGGCACATAAAAAGCACCATCCGAACATGGCCGATGCCAGTGCTGCCTGACTGGCTCCTGTGCCGGTGGCACGTAAAAAGCACCCACTACACTCTCGGAGTGGTTGGCATTAGGAAGGGCATCCAGTTGTAGAACATTGCTAGATCAGATCGGAACCTGGTGTGGCCTCCTTGCTTGCCAGTCTCCAGTCAAACTGTCCAACCCATGCCAGCATGGAAAATGGACATTAAACGATGATGATGATGATATATATATCATTACTATTATGCAGAAGTATCATTTTTAAGTATGCTGACCACTAGTTGAAATTGATATTATTTAATAATTTTAATTTCTACTCTTATTATTTAATTTCATATATCTATGTTCTCTAGCCAGTTGATTCACTGCTGAATAACATTCATTTGCAGTTATTTTCTGGTTTAATGTGCTAGTACGAGGGCATTTGAATCAAAATTTAAATACATGACATTGGAACTCTATACATTCATATCCTTTCATGGAGATGGGTGGTATCCAGTTTCATTGTTCATGTTGAAACCTTAACGTATGGAATTAAGTGCTATGTTTATTTTTTTCATTTGTCTAGTTCATAAACATCTAGCATGTTACTAAGTTGAGAACACAGATTTAGTGGGAACACGGTTTGACATCTATTTTTAGCATACAAGGGATCCATATAGTGATATCTCATATTGTTTTATGTTTAAATAATATTTTGTTGGGTGCATAAAATTGTAACTCCATGCAATTATGATATTTTCAGTCAGAAATATTTTTGCAAAACTGTCATACGTAGGACTTACTACACTTTTGAAAAATGTGAAACCGTTGTACTACATTTTGACAATTATCATATCTTGGCCTCTGAAGCAGCTGGATATACGATGGTTTGACCAAAAAAACCAGCTGTTGCAAACAAAATTAAATATTGAAAAAAAAAAGGCATCAGGCCAAATTTGGACATACGGCAGTCTAACATAATAGTAATGATATATATACATATTGATAAACATATAAATATAAAACTACACATATAAACCAGATATAAGTCATCATCGTGTTTTCTATAGCCACTTTTTTGCTGAAGCAGAATATCTATGGTTGGATACCCTTTCTA
The DNA here is from genome assembly GCF_046866305.1 of Octopus bimaculoides. NCBI lineage: Eukaryota > Metazoa > Mollusca > Cephalopoda > Octopoda > Octopodidae > Octopus > Octopus bimaculoides. Next base: position 105,601,074 of record NC_142931.1, on the reverse strand, counting down.
TCACCAACTCTAATCTGTTTCCAAGCAAGGTAATATTTTTCAAGAATGCTTACATGGAAAGTTGGAAAGAGGGGTTACCATTAGTATGATGGGAATGGTCAATTATAAGAATGACATGATGTCAAGATAAGGAGACATAATCACACATGTACACATATACATATATATATATGTGAAAGGTTGTACAAGACCCAAAACCACATGCCTGAGAAGTGAACTTCTTAACCACAGCCATGCCAATGCCTATACACACACAAAACTACATATATATATTTGTATAAATCAATTTATATATATATACATTACTTTTTTGGAGTAGAGTGCACATATATTTTGAAACATATGTAGGAATTAAAAGAACTTATTGATTATATGCGTTTTGCTCCATTTATTATTATTCTTCATATCTACTCAAAATACATCACTTTAACTTGGTATTTCTACCTATTAACCGGGTATGATATCCTAGTTTTTGTGTTTTTTGCTACCCTGGTAACTATTAACATATTTTCATTATTGAAGTTTTCTCAACCGAGATAATATTACTATATCTATATATATATATATATATATATATAAATATATACACACACATAAATAACCATGTATGTAGACATAATACAACACACACACACACATCATTATCAGCAGCATCTTTAACATACTTTCTAAGCTGATATGGGTAAGATGGAACAATACATCCAATATGTCAGAGGACTACATGATGCTCTAATGTCTTCCTAACCACTTTACAGACTTTATTGGATGTCTTTTTTTGTATGGTCACAAAAAACTCGAATTCCCCACAGTAGAGATGGAAATGACTTTATTCTAGGTGATGATGAAGGAGACAGAAACAGGTTTTGTTGCTGTAGTAGACATACATTGCTATTTGCATTATATAAAAGTGGGAGAGAGCATTTAAGGTGGAGCTGGAAAGGAAGATAAATATGGTGGTGATGTGGCATCACAGTGAACTGCCAGGATAAAAGAAGGAGAATAGAAGTGAATGGAGATAGAATAAGAAATGAGCACGGTTAGAGGTTACAGAAGAGTGTGTGGAGACTGAGAGATGCTCAATACACACACACAAACACAATCATGCTACAACTGAAGACAAAAATATGATGATATATCATCATTATTTAATGTCTGTTTTCCATGCTAGTATGGGTTGGATGGTTTGACAGGAAGTAGCCAGACGACAGTTGTCTGTTTTGGCATGGTCTCTATGGCTGGCTGCCCTTCCAAACATCAACCACTTTACAGAGTGTGTTGGATGCGTTTTATGTGCCACCAGCATGGGTGAGTTTACACAGCAACAGCACAAGTACATTTCATGTGGCACTGGCACCTGCAAAGGACAAAACTGTATGTATGGATGGCTGTAATTTTACTTAGCTTGATGTGTCTTCTCAAGTACAGCAAATCGCTACAAGTACAGGTCCCTTGTTATCTCTTCAGTGAAGCCCAGCATCTGAAGATCCTTTCTCACCACTTCGTTTCATGTCTTCCTGAGTCTACCCTTCCACAGATTCCCTCCACAATTAGAGATTAGAAAAGGAATTTTTAACTCCTATTTCTAAATTCAGTATGTGGTGAAGCAATTAGCTGACCCCTAATTATAATTATGTTTATAATTATAGAATATATGTATATATATATATATATATATATATATATATAAACACACACCGAAAAAATGGATATACACTTCAGGAAAAGAAAAATCTGTATAAATATTTAACTTGTATAAGTACCTCTATAATACCCCCAAAGATTGCATGTTGTTTTGTTCAGCCCCCAGTATATTGCATTTAGGTTCTGCTACAAGATTGTGACATCATCAGAGTTCTTTACTGCCAATGATAATTTTGTATCATCAGCATAGCTAGTGACAGTAGCTGTTTAAGAGAGCTACTACAAACAGTAATGTCCTTAGGGGGACTTTTCTCAGAATTTGTTTCCCAAGAGGCAGCACCATTGGCTGCAACCGCCTGACTTCTATCTTTAAGGAAGTCATGTAGTCTCTCCTCTAGTTTACCAGCTATGCCAAGAACTTGCAGCTTGTGACATATCCTGCTATGATCCATCTTGTCAAAGGCCTACACAAAATCAAGGTATACCATATCGATGTTTTAATTGTCAAGCAACTGCTTGAAATCCCAGTTATAGTACTGTAAGAGTTGTGTAAGGCAGCTTCTTCACTGATGGAAACCATGTTGAGTATCATTCAGCAAGTCATTTTCTTTTAAGAATGTTATCAGCTTCTTTCTGACAATTTGTTCCATGACATTGCTATGTGAAGTCAGAAAGATGAGCTTGTAGTTTTTAGCATCTGCTCTCACCTTTATGGATAGAGTATATGATGCCTTCTTTTAGCTTTTTGGTAGGAAACTTGCAAGGAAACTTTGGAAAAGTATCTGAAGTGGTTTTGCTAAAGCCTGCTTACATGACTTCAAGAAAATAGCTGGGAAAACACCAGGACCAGTTGCTGAGTTTAAGCTCATTCCATCTGTGGTCGTCTTCCTCTGCAGGGCTGTAATTTCAAAGAACTCAACTGGATTATTTATTTACATATGTGCCAGTGGAGAGGTGGAGACATTTTTGAATTGTTAACTAAACATTTCATTTACCCTTTTGTGGTTGCAGTCAGTAAATTATTACCTTGGAACAATGGCTCTATTTTGTATTATGGCTGTTTCCTTTGCAAATTTATACAAAGCTTTAAGGTTCATTTTTATGTCTTCCACAGCTCTGTTCTCTTTTTCTGCTCTTTCCTTTTTGTGGGAGTGTTTGATTCTGTTTTCAGTTTCCTACTCAGCTGGTTTGAGACCTTTTGTTCTGTCTCATATGAATTTTCCTGTTTCCAGGGATTTTATATAGGGATATACTGGCCTCTTCTTCTGGGACATTTAATGCATATAGCTTGCATAGTCAACATAAATTGATTGAGTATTATGTTGCTTTGCAAAGATAGATTATCAGGCCAGCTTGATTTCAAGTTTTGCTTTCTGGAAATTCAAATTAGGTATGGTTTGATTGTTTCTTACAGAAGTTCATCTATGACCATACAATGTTCGGTCCAAGAAAGCTGTTGGCATTACCTTCATGTTATTGAAAAGGTTCATATTATTTGTAAAGCAGAAATCCAACAAGTTGTTATTGCTCTTAGTTCGCTGGAATTTCACCTGTTCCATGAACAGCATATTAGAAAGTTCAAGTAATGATTCTGCTTGCCTTTGTTCATGCAGTGACATTCTAGAAAGGATGTAGCCTGCAGGCCATTTAACATTTGAGAGGTTGCGGTTACCCAGAAAGAGAATATTGATGTGTTGGTCCAGATTGGTCAATACCTCTTCTATGTTTCTGAGGCTATCCTCAAATTTACCATCATGTTTTGAGGCATTTGGTGAAAGATATGATGTGCCTATAACTACATCAATTTGCTTTATATGTATTATTACAGTGTCATAAACTGAGTCTCAGTGTGACGACAGTACTATGGGTGTAACATCTTCACTGATATACATGGCAATTCTTTCATGCCCTCTTTCTCAGTATGAAATACAGCATACTCTGGTATGTGAATTTCTAGATCTGCTATGTTAGAAATTAGATGTGTCTCTAGAAGTACCATCAAAATTGCTTGATTGCAAGCAGCAAAATCTTTCAGTAGAGAATTTTACCCCTGTTACTAAGTTGTAACAGACATCCAATATTTAGTAAGAATATGGATATGATGTTTAGATAGGTATCACTTGTATTGCTTGTGGTGGCCTTGTGTACTGATATGCATCATTTTGACTCTGCATTTGTTTCACTCTGTCAACTGCCACACTATCTTCAGGTCCATGCTCGAAAAAACTTGCTACTCAACAGCTGTAGTTCACACAATCTCTGCATATTGTTTTTAAAGGGAGCAGAGGGTACGTGTTGATTCTTTTTCATGAGATCTTTTTTTAACTATTGGTATACTATGAGTCCTCAGGTGCATTTCATTGGTTTTATATATAACCCCCCCCATATATATGCACATAATACACATGCATATACAAGCTCTAATTTTTCACGTCTCGCCGTATAGCCTTTTCCGTTTGTTTTCCTGTCTTGTTTTTTGTCTGCCACTACATTCCTCCATGGCACAAATTTAATTTGCGGTCCATGGGAAGAGCCATTTTAACGATGCGTCCTGCCCTACTCTTTGAAACGCCTGTGTTAGAATGGGGGTAGCTGATGAAGGAAAATGTTCTCTATGTGGCCTGTGTGTTTTCTGTACTCTGGGTATTATTATTTTTTTGTCTATGCTTTGTTTGCAATGTCCTGTACCCAGATATGCACCTATATATACAGGTAGACGTAGATATGCACATACCTGTACGTATATATGCATATACTCATTTATTATTTGTTTTATATATATATGTATATGAACTGAACTTCTCAGCTGGTTGTCTGGAACACTATCAACAGTGTATGCACGTATATATTTCTACATCCAGACATATACAGTTAAGTAATGCTTTCAATATTTATCCTGTAAAACAAGATCTGTTGTTCAACAGGACATATTTATTTCTTTATTTCCCACAGAGGGCTAAAAATAGAGGGAACAAACAAAGACAAAGGGATTAAGTTGATTACATCGACTCCAGTGTGTAACTGGTACTTATTTTAATTTTCCCTGAAAAGATGAAAGGCGAAGTCGACCTCGGCAGAATTTGAACTCAGAACGTAATGGCAGATGAAATACCGCTAGGCATTTTGCCCGGCATGCTAACGATTCTGCCAACTTGCCACCCTTCAACAGAATATATATTGGTATAAGGTTAATTTAATAATGTTCTTTTGAATTTTGAAGATTTGTTCATACCCTCAAACACAATTTTAAGGTGATGCCCTGCTTCCTATCTAAACTAAGCTCTCTCAAACAATCCCCTCACTATTTTACATCCTGAAATTGTTACACTCAACTTTTCTCTAGACTAGGATGTGTGTATGTGTATATATATATATTTATGAAGGTTGTTTGTTATGGACCGTTTGATGGTTTGGGTACATTTTTTGCAGAGTATATAATTTACTGATTTAATGTTTTAGAGTGTGCTTCTTTTTGAGATATAGAACTACTGACCTGTTGTCCGTAAAAAAAGTCCGTTTTTTGTGCTTTATTTATGTTCCTGTTCCTTTTTTGTCCACGTTTTTTTTGACGTCCTGTACCCGGATATGCATCTATATATACATGCAGATGTAGGTATGTACATATATGTATGTATACACGCATATATATATATATATATATATATATATATATATATATATATATATAGAGAGAGAGAGAGAGAGAGGTATTATTTATGTATATCTGTGTGTATACACTATCATTGAGTTAAGGCGGCGAGCAGGCAGAATCATTAGTATGCCCGACAAAATGCTTAGCAACATTTCTTCCGATTTTACCTTCTGAGTTCAAGTATCGCCAGGGTCGACTTTTGCCTTTCATCCTTTCGAGATCGATAAAATAAGTACCAGTTGAACACTGAGGTCAATGTAGTCGACTTACACCTCCCCGAAATTGCAGGTCTTGTGATAAAATTATTATTATAATTTAGGCGGCGGGCTGGCTGAACCTCGTCGGACAAAATGCTTCGCGGCATTTCTTCCGATTTTACGTCCTGAGTTCAAATTCCCCGAAGTCGATTTTTGCCTTTCATCTTTTCGGGGTCGATGTAAGCGACTTACCCCTTCTCCGAAATTGCTGGCCTTGTGTCAAAATTACTATTATTATTATAAAGGCGGCGAGCTGGCAGAATCGTTAGCGTGCGGGACGGAATGCTTAGCGGTATTTCGCCCGTCGCTACGTTCTGAGTTCAAATTTCGCCGAGGTCGACTTTACTTTTCATCCTTTCGGGGTCGATAAAATAAGTATCAGTTGAACTCTAAGGTCGATGTAATCAACTCATCCTCTCCCTCAAAACTGCTGGAAAAATTTGAAACCATTATTACTATATTAGTATTAAGGCGGCGAGCTGGCAGAATCGTTAGCACGCCGGACAAAAAGCTTAGCGGTATTCCTTCCGGCTTTGCGACCCGAGTTCAAATTCCGTCGAGGTCGATTTTGCCTTTCATCCTTTCGGGGTTGATGAAATCGACTATCCCCCTCCCCCCAAATTCCAGGCCTTCTACCCATAGTAGAGAGAATTATTTTTATTTAGCTGCATGAGCATGTGTATCAAAAACTAAGGAGTCACATACACAGCTTTCTTTAGTTTTATTTTTAATTATTTTAAAGACACTACTTTATGCTGGAATGCTTCAGATGGATTTGCTCGACTACATTTGGCACCACAAGTGTGCTTATGTTCTGGCAGAAGGTGTGTTAGTTCAGTTCGCATAATGGGTGTGGTAACATTGTCTATTAGAGTCAGTGTAATTAGCTGCCAAGCTGTATTTAGAAAATATTTGTTTATGAATTGTATGTGTATGTAGAAGAGGATTGTGTAGTTTGTATGTGTGTGCGAATACACACACACACACATACGTGCGTACACAGATACGTGCGTACACACATACGTGCGTACACACATATATATTACACATCAGAGAGGACATTTATGTATTTCTCCCCAAACTACTTTATATATATATATATATATATATATATATATAGATATATGGCCAAGAGAGAGAGAGATAACCGAGGCTAAGCAAGTGATGCAGATAAGAAAAGGACGAAATCAGCAACAAAACAAAGCAAGTGAAAGAAAGGAGTGAAATCAGATATTGAGAAATGAATCACACAAAAAACAGAAGAGATGTGGCTCTGAGCTGTTGTGTCGAGTGTCTAATTCCTGACACATTCATACCCATCACATCTAAAGACACATTTTCATAAATTTACCACCTTTTTCGTCACGGATGCTCATTTGAATGTTGCTGTAACAACAATTGCTAAGATATTTTTTAAAATTTTCTTCGGCAAAAAAAAAAAAAAGTAAATAAATAAATAGAATAAAGAGAGAAAGAAGTAAAACAAGAACATTAATATGTTAATCGGAAACCACATCTTATAAGTAAACAGAAAATTGTTCTATGTTAAGAACATATTACATATATCGTGATTTAGTTAAATCGGGTTAAGATTCGCATTTAATTTTTTTCCTTGTCTGGCCGAATCCAGCGTGTTATTTTTAATTAATGATGTTAAGATGTAAAAAAAAAAAACAAAAAGAGAGAGAGAGTGAAAAAAATCTACAACAGAAACTAACTGGTAAATGAATTAGAAAAATAGGTTAGGAAATTCATGAGGAAACGTAGAGAAGACATCCGGAAAATGAAGCTAATATAAAAATATAAAAAAGTGGGGGGGAAAAAAGAGGAAATAGATAAAGGAGATAAATGTAATCATGGGATTGGGAATAAGAGGCAAATATATTAGAGGATAGTTTGGAAATAGGCAAAAACGCGTAGGCGACAGTGCAATCTGGAAGTGCATGTGCCATAGTCTGATAGATGCACATGCACTTACTCATGCAATCATGTATCACTGTATGTAAACATGTGTGCGAGTACGAAGTAAGTGTTCATTATTATACAGTAGCAAGTGAACAGCCATATGTGGTGGTGAAGAGCGGGTTTCAATTGATTCAGCCCAGACCATAGCAGCGAGTAAAAAGATAGGTGGTCCTAAAGTGGGGGACTGAATTCGATGTATGCGTGTGAGCGAGAGAGAAACTGATCCTCCCACTCTGCGATCATCTCAATAATGTGTGTTTGTACGCAGGTTTTAAGATAACCTAACAATTTACATCAATGTAAATATAAAAACATGAAACATGATAGTACAATCAGTAAATTATATATATATATATATATATATATATATATATATATATATATATATATATATATATAGGTGTGTGTGTGTGTGTAGCATGTATGCACATTATATGTATGTGGTATGCGTGTGTGTGTGTGCGCCTTGAAAATAATAACGATAGATTTTAAGGAGAGAGTAAGATGTGGAGGAGGAGAGAGTTGGACCGATATAAGAAATATTAAAACGAATCCACTTCTGATGATGAAATTGGTCATCGGAAGATGAAGAGATATTGAATGAATAAAAAGAGAAAGAAACACGATATCCACAAAGCTGACAATGAAAAAACAAAGAACTAAACAGGTTCGACATGAGGGAAGGAAAAACCACACATAATTAATGTTTTTCTCTCATCGAAGACTTAAAGACTGAAACAGCGTTGCTTTTCACTAAATAACAAAAGCAAAACTGAAACAAAATATTCATAATTTCTTATATATAAGTGGCTTAAGGTTGAGACAGAAATAGAAAATGTAATATAAGAAAGCCCGATCACAACAGTTAGGAATGTTTGTTGTTTGAGGCGATGAGAAACAGAAGGGATTATAAAATTCCTCAAAGATGAAATGGGAGCTACTTAATGCAAACCGCAATAAACGATGTTTTACTGTTCAGGTTTACAATATCATTCGAAATTAATAACGTAAACGCGTTTATAACGACAAAAAAACGATTTTTCTTCTCATTTTTCTCTACCATACAGTTTTCAGATAGAAAAAAGTTGTATATTTGCATCCGGTTGAATAAAGTGACAGTGGAAAAAAGGTGTATTTCTATATTATTAAAGGAATGAAACGAAAAATGATTTTGTTGAGAAAACAATAAATGAATCGTTGATGTAAATAAGATGATTACGAAGAACAGTGTTTGTCATGTTCAAATTTATAATCGCTTTTCATAACACCAAAGTAATTAATTTAAATGGTTAACATTATGCAATCAAAAGAGAATTATATATATATATATATATATATATATATATATATATAAATATATATGTATGTATGTGTATTCTATTTAGAAGAAAAAATGTAGAAAGAAGACCCACTATGCGAGTTTTGTACTTAAAGAAGAGATTGGAATCAACATAAAATGTTAATTAAGAAAATGTGTACAAAGAAAATGTTAAAAATAAGGTTCCAACGCAATAAATATTTACTCACCTCTAGGGTTTAATTAGGAAGTAAACATGTTAGTCATGCACAAGCCCCAACTAAGCGGTACTTCCTTCCCCCAAGATGCTCACTGCCTGGGCAAATTGTCGGCTGGCGTAGTTTCGTATCTAAACAGAGCTTCAAATAAGGAGAAAGATAAGGAGAAACTGAAACTAGAGGAGATTTTTCGATGAAAAACAATGAAATAAAAGAGAAAAATCATGTGTAATTATCTGTTCAACAAGGAATAAAATTAAAAGCATTTTTCACTAATTTATTTCTAGAGAAAGTAAGAAATATTAAATTAGAAAAACTTAGAAACTGTGATGCTTGACATTAATTAACAGCGAAAAGAAAGGCATCATAGAAAAGAAAACAACTTTTAACTAAAAAAAAAAATAATAATAATCGGAGAACGGAAAATATTTCTAAGGGGAAACAGAGGGGTAAAGATATTCGAATGAATTCATTTGCATCATTTTAATAGGATCTTTATATATATATATATATATATATATATATATATATATATATATATATATATATATATATATATATATATATATATATATGTGTGTGTGTGTGTTTGTGTGTGTGTATTTATATATATATTTTTATATATATATATATATCTATATATATCTATATATATATATATATATATATGTATATATATATATATATATATATATATATATATATATATATATATATATGGAGAGAGAGAGAGATTTAGTCAATTTTTTAATGTACAACACTTCTTTCCGTAATGCAACTATTTATATAATTTATAATCTCTTTCTATTTGAATGATTCTTGCTATTTATATTCCTCCCCTTCGTCAAATCCCACTCCTTGCTCTTATTTCCCTTCTGTCTCATCCCTCAACCTCCGTCGCATGTTTTTCACTTTCTCTTTCTTCCTCGCATTTTAAAAAATCTTTACACTTCCCCTATTATTAGCAAGCTCATATATATATATATATATATATATATATATGCATTGATTAATATATAATAATTTATTTAAGATTTTAATGGACCGACTTGAAACGGACATTTTGAAGAAGAGTTTCCTCTGCTGCCAGTTTGCCCATAGTTGTCGACTTCATACAGAGCTAGCCACATGATAACAGACAGTGATGGCGTCTAATAGTGGCGTGGGGTGGAGAGGAGAAATTTGGGCTCATCTTCGCGGGCGGAATAAGCGACAAGCTCAAAATTTTTCCAGTCTTATTCAATCTCGTGAGTAACATTAAGTATGTTGACTTTTTACCCAAAATGCTTGTGTTACTTTAAAAGCATCAAGATTCGAAAAAAAAAAATCTTGGTGTCTTGTTGCTTCAACATACAACGAAATAATCCTTTACAGAAAGAAAACTTAGGATGTTTTTCCCTTATTTTTGGTATCTTTCGCTTCAATATATATATATATATATATATATATATATATATATAATGTACTTGATTTATTCCATTGTGTTTATTTTGTAAGGCTGTTTTCATTTGCACTGTTATTTCATCAAAGGTGTTTTCCTTTAGTGTTTACTGGCGGGTTCTTAATATTGTGTGATTACCCATCAAAATAAACTTCTTTCCTCTCCTTAAATAAAGTGATTTTTCCCAATAATACTTCAAAAGACATCACTGATATATATATCTTTCAACATTTTCTTACGTGCAACTGTTCCCTCCCATAACGTGCATATTGCGTAACTTTAGACAGTTTACATTTTCTACTTCAGAAATAATTGCATTAGATATTCGGATACCTAATATTTAATTAATGCATTGTCAAAGAAAAATATCTCCCGACATCTTACATTATAATTTCCTTTTTCTTTAAAATTGATTAAAATAATATTTCTTATTCAACATTAATTCAATATTTACTGTTCAATGCAAAAGTGACTTTTAGAGATGACTTTTCTCCCTTTTAATTGACTAATAAATATTTTGTCGACTCGTATGTTCGCAATATTGTATTTATTTTCTCGTAAAACTTCAGCAGAACTTTATTTAACCATATTACCTGTATTTTTCTTTGATAGTACAAACTGGGTGTTACCTTAATATTGTTAAAAATGTATACTTTGTTTTTCACGATCACAACGTAGTCTAGAAATAGGAATTAAGTTCTCAACTTTGACAGTAATGATTACAAATGCACTCCAAACATTCATTATACAACTCTTAAATAAGACACACGAATCTCTTTAAATGGATTAATAGATGAAAAAAATCTACCACTAATTTTTTCCAAGTTAGCTAAACACTACTAATTCAATGTGACTTCTATTAAACCCTCTATTGCATGAAATTATCCACAGTTGTCTTGTATCCAAATATCATTCTCATTCTGGACTCTGATCATTTTAGCCTCTTGTTCATAAAAGCTCACCATTTCTGAACTCTTCAATCCAGTCATCATTACTAGTTTAATACCGTCAAATTATCTGTAGTATTAATTTCTCTCCATCTCAATCTTACATAATCTCACCCCTTTATTTTGGTTTCAGGTTTTCCTTGATTTGCTTTCTAATATCAATCACTGCTCAGTCGGTGATTATTAGCATTATGCCAGACCATTCTAATTTCTTAGTTGCTGTCTCTTAAGATCCTACAACTTTTCATTACTTTGCACATTGTTTATCTGGTCAACAACAGCTGGCCTAAACAATATACTGGGAGGGGAGTTGTCTTTGTTTTATTTATACTCTGTTGTTTAATTGTTGTACACCCCTCCCCCAAAACTTTCATACTTCATTGTGCTGTAACCTCCATTTCTAATGCTGCTGCATAGTTTTGCTCTTCAAATCTTGCTGTTCGCGTTGCACAAAACAACACAAAACGGTCTTCCCCTAATCTTTGTTTCTTGCCACTCTGTCATTCTGTAGAACTCTCATCTCACCAAACATTGCTTGAATATCTTCATTCTCATGATTGCCTTCTTATGGAATTCACTCATCTGAGTTCTTACATATGCTAACCTAATGTTACACTAGCAATCATTTCAACAATGTCTTTTCTCTGAAAAAGAAAATGATTTTAGAATGTACGCTTTTGTACATTTTCAAATTGTCCAAGCTTAAACATGTTTATGAAAATGTCCTTAGTATTATCCTTCCTTGAATTGGTACATAACCTTTCTGATTCTGTTAGTTCATGCTTCTAATGTTTGAATTTACTGTTCTCCCCTTCTGCCTAGATAAAATTGCAATTGAGTTTTTGCCTAGTATCTTCGTATAATTTTCTTCCTCTTGATTCCTATTGCTGGCCCATAACTGCTATGAAATCTCTGACCCAGCTATGTTTTTGTTCTGTTACCTAGAATTAAATAACCTCCATATTACAGTTTCTATCCCTCCCTCTTTCGAATCAGTTTCATTGCTGTCCTGTAAATCTCAGTCTTCTAGATGAGGGTATATCTTCGGTTGAGACAATGTCATTTTAACTATATCTCCATGTTTAACCATGAAGGTTGACAAGTGATGCTGAAAGTTAGTCTTTCCTTATGCATCAGGCTCATCATTTTACAAAAAAGAGACTTAATTGCATGGAGCAACTCCCATCCTGTACCTCAGAGTATCATTGAAACAAGAATATCATTGAAATGAGTGAACTTTCAAGATATTATTGCATATGGCATTAGTCATGGGGAAAGGTAACTTTTATAAACTGGAATAAGTAGCCATCAGCTTGAAATATAGTGTTTCTTCTTGTGGGGTGGCATTGGATGGTATGTTGCTTTTAGATACTGTCTGTACAAGATATTCAATATTAGGAAGTGAAGAGGCATTTAGAAGTGGTGATTTATAATTTGTGAATAGTTGACACAACATTTATTTATCACTATTACAATTACTACCACTTGTACTCACCACAGAAAGACAGTACGAGTACTGTCATAATATGGGTTCTGGTTAACCATATCCAGTTGAAAGGAGCACCTAGGATTACTTAAGGTAAGCAATCCCATTGTAATTCATCTGATGGGTAAATCCTGGGTTCGCTTTGCTGGATTACAAATATTTTACCAAGTGCTAACCAGTCAAAATTTGGTGGATACAAATGCAATTGTTAGTTTTCTATGCAGCAGAAACATATATCAGGGCAATTAGGAGGCCAGAAATTGGAGCTGATAAAGTTGTAGAAATTCTCCATCTACTTCTGACTCTTTCTGGAAGTAGTGCAAAGAGCTGGATTCTGCTGCCACACACATGGCTTTCCAGTAGCTTTACATAGCCTCTGAATTGAGTGTAAGGCTCTGTTCAAAGGTGTGAGGATGAATTCTACTGTGTGGGTGCAGTCAGAATGCCTGCTGTGTCCTTTCATGCTGACCACAGCTTTGTAGTCTGTTGCAGCTGTCCCTATTATGTCTTACAGCATTTACAGTGTTTCTCAGAGCATTGAGCAACAGTCATGACATCAGCATTTTGATACCTAGTGCAAATCATCTTGGTACAGGTAACTCTCTTCTATATTTAGATGGCTTCCAGTCGTTTATGTCGGCTAACTTTAGCTCAACTATAACTTTAATCTTTATGCTTTCCAATGCTGTTGACTATTCACCAATACATCAAGCTGTTCCTGAAAAAAGGAGGCCTAAAAGAATTGTCAGATTTAGCCCTAACACCCTATATGTCTATTGATGAAGGAGCTGGACTTTTTTTTTTCAGTTCTAGAGAGGATAGGTAGATTGCTTGTAAGCCTCTACAGTTTTCTATCTCCCAGAGGACAAGCATGGATGGTTATCTTTCAAATTCAGTGAATAGTTCTTAAAAAAAATTTGTGAAATATTGTCAGTGGAGGTCCCATCTATAAATCATTCTCTAACACTATTCTCTCTATACAATCAACAGATAAAGCCCAAAATCTAGTGTCCAGCAAAGCTACATTGAATTGAATGCCCACAATTCAATGTCTTCACCAGCTTGTTTTTGTGACAGCAAATGGAATCTATAAAGTATTGTAATGAAAATGCAAGTGAGTTTATTGCAGTATTATAGTTAAGTCAATTTGCAAAATGACTGAAAAAGGAGGGTGAAATCATGTAAGTGGACTGAGTCATTGTTGTTCAGCTGAGCCTGGCAATTCAGCAATGTAGTTTTCTTTATATCCACCCAGTACTTGAAGCTGATGAAGTGTCATCAAAGTGATGTAACTTTCCCCCTACCAAATTTTTCCCATTGTTGCATTTCCATGAATGCCATGCTAGCATGGAAAGCGGACGTTAAACGACGATGATGATGTGGACTGAAATACTTTGGAGTTGAACTTGTGAAAATAATTGCTGTGATGTAAAACAGTTGTCAAGATTCAGTTTGCTTTATTTGACAGAAATGTCCCTCTCACCACCTTGACATAAAGCCACCGCCTTCTCTGCTACACTCCCACTTAGTTGAGGGGGCTTTATTTGTCCTGTGAGCTTCATGGCAACCTGCCTAGTACTGGTGCCATAAAAAATAGCGTCCAGTACACTCTGTAAAGTAGTTAGTGTTCAGAAGGGCATCCAGCCACCACAACTATGTCAAAGCAGACATTGGTATTTGACGTAGTCCTCCAACTTGTCTGATCCTGTTAAACTATCCAATCCATGTTGGTATGGAAGCCAGACTTTAAATGATGTTTAGTCAAAATACCTGTGTAAAGTGTCCATGTTACTGCAAATGACTGGCCATCAGTATTCAACTCAAGTTTACCATAATTCGCATGAGCTGGAAGTAGCAATAATGATTCTGTAACACTAACTGTATATAATTCTTCATATAGTCATCCACTGTTTGTCACAAAGCTATCTTTCATATACTATACATTTCACATAAAGTCATTGTTAATCTATACTTTCATATTTTTCAGAATAACATTGATCTGGTGCTCAATCATACCTCATTAATAGTTAGCTGTTTTATTGGTCTGTTTAACACATTGTAAAAATCATTTGCATAATAGGACTGTTAAGAATTGTGTATCCACATGAAAATTTTGCCAACCCTAAACCTGCCTGAATACTGATCTGTCTCTTCACTTCATAACCTAAGTACTGAAGTTCACCCATTATAATTTCAATGCTCTACATTTAACTATAGTTATTTTTTTTTTTTTGGTGGTGGTGGGCTATACAATGGCATCTTCTGCTAGTGTACTAATTCTCTGATGTGGAGATCTCAGTATCTACCATATTATATTTCAATAATCAAAGTAGCTTATATTAGTTCATGAATTTTTTCCTGTTCTCTGCTAATTAATATAGCTTTAAACCTAGTTTTAGATTTCTTAACTATCCAGAACCTGTACCTATTGTCTTTGCATCTCTGGCTAATTTAGTTGCCCATGACATGACATCTCTTCTAGTACTTGCTTTGTTTTATTGTTTCTCTAGCAACTCTATGGAAATAAGAATGTTGAAATTTTTTTAGGATAATCAAGTAATACTCACACTTGATAGTGTTGTCACAAATCTGATCCTAGACTTGTTAATGCAGTTGTTACTATCAGGAAATATGTGGCTTTGCATGTTATGTTTAGTTAACTTTTACTGTTTGTAGCAATAAGACATAATTGAACATTTCAGCACCTACTCTTCAGTCAGAACATTCTTCACTTCATATTAGTTTTATTTGACAGTGTCTGTCCCTAATGGATTCCTTTCATGGCATTCCCTCTTTAACCTTTTAGCATTCAGATTACTCTGTCAAATGTAATGCTTATTTGTTCACACTGTTTTGAATTAATTATGCATTATCTTTTAGCTTCAAGATTTTGATGAAGTGATTATTTATTTTTAGAATGACATTGTAGGGTGGGTGTGAGAAGCCAGATTAAACGTAAAACAGGTAGAATGTTTAGGCCTGGTATAGCCAGTTTAAATGGTAAAGGGTTAATGTCAAAAGCAAAGAGAGATGATAGCACCATTTGAGCGTGACCGTTACCAACGTCGCCTTCCTGGCACTTGTGCCAGTGGCACATGAATAGACATTCGAGCGAGTTCGTTGCCAGTCTTGCTGGACTGGCTCCTGTGCAGGTGGCACATAAAATACACCATTTCGAGTGTGGCCGTTGCCAGTACCCCATGACTGGCCTTCGTGCCGGTGTCACATAAAAGCACCCACTACACTCTCTGAGTGGTTGGCGTTAGGAAGGGCATCCAGCTGTAGAAACTCTGCCAAATCAGATTGGAGCCTGGTGTAGCCATCTGGTTTTCACCAGTCCTCAGTCAAATCGTCCAACCCATGCTAGCATGGAAAGTGGACGTTAAACGATGATGATGATTTACTTTTCTTTGATTGTCTTGCACTGTGATTGTAAATTTGATAGTTTTCAGTTTCTTATCTAATAGATAATGTTACAAAACAATACTGAAATGTTTAAAAATGCCCTTGAAACTTTGTGGAAGAAAATAGCATAAAAGATCATCTAACAGGAAATGAATTTTATGGAGAAGCGACAGGAGAGATTTGATAGCTGAAGCTTTATAGTTAATCTCTGTACCATATATAATTTCTGGTATTATCAGTTAGCTGCACTATGACAGACATGACGAATGGCCAGTTCACATTCTAGATATTAAGTGCCGAACATTAAAATATGAGAATAGTAGGAACATTTTGCAATTTCAGTGATACCTGCTCCAAACATTTATTTATTTTTTTTAAATAGGATATTGAATGATATAATAGAAAGCAAAAATTTCTAAATTAATTATATTATTATCAGTTCTTACTATCACAGACTTGCTTCTTGTACATATCATCATCATCATTTAACATCTGTATTCCATGCTGATATAGGTTAGATGGTTTGACAGAATCCAATGTGCCATTAAATTCCAAAGTTTGCTTTGGCATAGTTTCTATAACTTGATGCTCTTCCTAATGGTAACCATTTTACAGAGTGAACTGGGTGCTTTTTTCATGGCACTGTCACTAGTGAGTTTACCAAGTAACTTGCAAGATGAAACCCATTGATAAAATATATATATATATATTTTATGTGATGCATATGGATGAGCTGCATAAAGAAGTATCGATCACAAGATGTGGATGGTACTCATGGAAGAAGTTGACCCAGGAAGACAAGGGATAAAGTAGTAAGGTCTGACCTCAGATTGTTGAGTCTCAAGGAGGAGAAGACAAAGGACCAAGATGATTGGCAATTCACCATGCTTGAGAAGACTATCCATCTCAGCAAAAATGAGGTCCTAAAAACATATCACCAATGTGTATCCCACTTCCTGCACCCAATCTGTACCTGTTGAACCTTCCCAGATACTCAATATTGTAACACCTACCCTTCTTTCACCCTTCTGATCATGACCCAAATTCTGTAATTATATATTCCTTTTCCTTTTTTCTTCTACTTGTAATCCTTCTAGAAACCACTCCTTTTGCCACCCATCCCATATTCTCAGTATTATTCCTAAGCACTCATTTCCCCTAAATATCCTCTCATCTCTGTCATCAACACTTCTTTTTGTAACTCACTATATTCACCCCTTATGTATGCTTGATCTCTCACTGTCACTGTGCATCTTTTTGTCTCACCTACACTTCACCTCATCTCCCCTATCCATGCAACCACCCTTGATTCTCTGTCTCTATTCTCTCTCTATCCACCTTGTTTCTTAAGGGTGTGCCCTGATACATCATCTCTACCATCCTGAACTGGTGCCATGAAAAAAAATAACACCCAGTACACTCTGTAAAGTAGTTGGTGTTAGTAAGGGCACCCAGCTGTAGAAACCATGGTCTCAGGCTACTTGGATTCTATTAAACCATCAAACACATACCAACATGGTATGCAGACGTTAAATTATGAAGATGATGATGTGTGTGTGTGTGTAATAAATATATATATATATATATATATATATATATATAAGGTTGAGGAGGGTATTGGATTTAACCAAACCCTGGAGGATACAGGTAATACCGAGTAAGTGCTGTATACCGATTAGTTTGCCCCAATTGTTGTATGAACAGGATTGGGTATTATAAGTCGTGTATTAGCGTGTGTATATGTAAATATATAAAAACAAAAGGATAAAGAGAGCAAAGGTAAGGTTGAAGAATTTTATGGATAGAGTCTTACAGCTGTTTCTGGGAAGATCCAGTAATTCCCTTCATCGGAGACAGAAAAAATGAAGTTATCTATTATTATATCCATAGGCGGATATTTTTAGTATGAAGTGGTAAAGAGTGTGATGTGCTGAAAAAAGAGAGAACAGTACTTGAAGAGTAGGAAACTACTCTTCAAGTACTGTTCTCTCTTTTTTCAGCACATCAGCACATAATAATAGATAACTTCATTTTTTCTGTCTCCGATGAAGGGAAGTACTGGATCTTCCCAGAAACAGCTGTAAGACTCTATCCATAAAATTCTTCAACCTTACCTTTGCTCTCTTTATCCTTTTGTTTTTATATATTTACATATATATATATATATATATATATATATATATATCACACTGAGTTCAAATCTTTTCAAATCAATAAAGTATTAATTCAACACTGGGGCACGATGCTTCTTTTCCTCTTGATTGTATTTGTAATTCAAAGTTCTAACCTTGCCATAGTGTATCATACTGATCCAGCTTAAGAACTGCATCAGAGCTATAACTGTCTATGCAATACCCACTCACTTCCTCATTAATTTCATATGTAGGATTTCACTGCTGTGGTTAATAATAAATCTGCCATATACATATTGTCATCATCATTATCATTTAACATCCATCTTGCATGCTGGTATGAGTTGGGCAGTTCAGCAGGGTCAAAAGACTGTGCTATATTCCAGTGTCTGCTTTGGCATTGTTTCTATGACTGGATGCTCTTCCTATTGCCAGCCTCTTTACAGAGTGTACTGGGTGCTTTTTTTTCTGTGGCACTGGTAATGTTGAGGTTGCCATGTAGCTAGCAATTGCATATGAAAGATGTAAATCAGTTTTGTGAGATGAAACATGTAAAGAAAGTATTTTTCCAAAAGAAAAAAAGTTATGCTGCTCACAGATTATTTCATCAATGCCTCTTTTCCTTAGTGATCACTAGAATACTGTGTGTGATACCTTGTCAAATGCCTTCTTCTGGTCAATGAAGGCCAGGAATAATGGTTTACTCTTAGTGAAATACTTCTCCTGCAGTTTCTTCACTAGGAAGATTGCATCTGTCATTCCTTTTCCAGGCACAAAACCAAACTGCATCTCATTTACGTCTACCCTGTCATGAATCAATTGTGGTATGACTCTCTCTGTGACCTTCATAACCTGATCAATAGTTTGATTCTTCTATATAATTGCATCTTTCTCCAGTCACACCTTTGTATCACCTTTAGCAGTTTACAATGATATTGCTATGGCAGTCATTGGACCCTTTAAAAATTCAAGTGTAATAGTGTAATCCTCTCATATCTGGTTATATTGCTACAGTATACACATTGTCCTCACATTTATGGTTGTACTGCTACTACATACACAAAGATTCTAGATCCCATTTCAAAATACCCCACTCATCAATGATACAGCTGCTAGTTCAATGGCATATTGTTTCCTTTCTCTGCTTTTTGCTCTCTGATCTAGCTAGCTGCACACCACCACTGTCCAAACTTTCCTATAATATCTGTTTTCTCAGTTGTCTTTTTGGCTGTCTCATGTCCCAAATGCCAACTAAACATTGCATTCAATTCTTCCTTCCCAAAACTACACTATAGAATTCTCTCCTTATCTAACCTACAGATGTTCAAACTGAGCATCAACTACATTGACCACAACCATCTAGGAGGGTCTGCAAAGATCATGGGGTTTTCTCTACCACTACAACTAATTTTAATAACATTATTTGCTTGAAATTTCTTGTAGTGCTCAGTTAAACAAGTCAGAACTTGATATAATACAAAATAATATTGTTTTAATCATAATGCTAATATTTGGCTATTAGTTGAATGCATAATAACATAATATCTTCTGCCTTAATTAATTTTCCGAAGATGGTTTTACATTAAAATTATTTTAGGATAAATCAGAATTATTCTTGGAAAATAACACGCCATGTTTATTTTGTGCTGTTTTCATTTTCCAGACAATAAGTTATTTGAATCTAGCACCACATTAGCTGTTAAAAATGAACAACTCAAAGTAGAAGCTGCTAAATTGAAGGAAGAAAATATCAGTTTACATATAAGAGGAGATGCTAGGTAAGTTTCCTTGAATTCAGTGTTTGATAATACTGACAAGCTATTTTATTTCTTTATTTATGGATATTGCAGGGTTTAACAAAATATTTTCTATATTGTGACCATATATACTGCAAGGTTCCATTTAAAAATTTTTAAATGTAATAACATTTGTATTGCTTGCATTCACACCATGCTCAAAAGCTATTGTCTATAATACTCAAAATGTTGGAGTTCTTTAATATGCTATAATGAATGATATCTAATTCAGCTTTTTTCTTTAAAACAATATTGAAATCGTTATAATTAAGCAAGCTGTTATTTGAATCCAGGATGAAATAACCTCATGAGGACCATTTAGCCCTTTTGATACTGCCGTCTGAGACTGCCCCTGGATTTATGATGCAAAATTCCTGTTTTAAAGTGACCAAATCTACTATGTTAATTTATGTTCCAAACACCAGCTTAATAACAGTCATTTTACCAAATTCTTCATTCTTAAAATTTAATGAAAGACAGTGCATATCAACAGAAATACATATAGTAACAAAAGGGTTAAGGTTCTCAGAGAAAGAAGTCTCTGTGATGAAATGGTCATTAATTGGTTAACTATTTGTAACAAAAAAAACTTTTGTACTACATGGAAAATTTTCAGTCTTCTCAGTAGCAGCTCAGTATTTTTTTCCGTGCTTGCATGAGTCTTTTACATAACATATTACACATAATCTTTTGTCATCTTGTCTATGATACCTAACATGGATTAGGTATATATTTGTATTCAGTAATTAAGTCAAATGATTTCAAAGTTCTTCACATGAATTGTGTGCCATATAGATAAGAAAGAAGTTAATTTGATAATATTTAATAAAATTGGATAACAACTGACTGTTTTCTATGCTAGCATTAGTTGAACAGTTTGAAAAGGTAACAGCTATGCTTGTTTTCCATGCTAGCATGAATTGAACAGTTTGTTAGGATCCAACAAACTGGAGGACTACATCAAACTCCAATGCTTACTTTGGCATGATTTCTGCAGCTGGATGACTTTCCTAGTGCCAAACACTTTACTGGGTGATTTTTTTTTTTTTGTAACACCAGCAGTAGTGAGGTTGCCAAGTAACTTGTAAGACAAGAAAGAAAGAAGTCCCACTCAACTAAGTGAGATTGCAACAGAGGACAAAGTGGCATTATGCTAGGTGTTCAGAGACTAAAGTATGATAAGACAGACAATGGTTTCAAATTGCAACTTACGATTCTGCTGCTCTTCACCCCCTTTGTGTACTATCATTCATCTCCTACTTTCTCCCCAACTCACATATCATTAATCACTCCTTCACCCTTGTCCACCATTCACTACATCTACCCTCAACCCTACCCAATCTGTACAGACGTCATCTACTACTCTTTACCTCCTTCCAATGCATATTTATCATCATTCGCATCTCAATCCTTGTTCTTCATTCATTATGCTCCATCTCTAACCGTCCCTCACTCTTCCCACACACTTACAAACTCGGCACATCCACTTTTTTTGTTCCCTTTTCTCCACTCCTACTCACCTTGTACCTTGAAGCTCCACCCTGAAGCTCCACCCTGACATTTTGTCACCACTGTTTTGTCTTTTCTCAGCTCTATCCTGGTCACTCTCATCCTCTCCTCTACAGCAAAATATCTTTTCTGCTGTAGACCCTTTTCTCACACTTTAATCTCTTGTCTCCTATCATAAAGCTGCTTCCTCTCTATTGTAATCCCTTTCATTTTGAGATCTTAGTTTTGTGAGTTACATGATAACCTCATTTGTGCTACTGCCACAAAAAAGTAACACTTTGTAAAGTGGTTGGCATTAGGAAGAATGTCTAGCGCTATAGAAACTAAGTCAAAGAAAACATTGGAGCATGATGCAGTTCTTGGATCCAAATCAGCATAGATGGGCATTAAAAAATAGTGATGAAATATGTATGTGTCTGTGTGATTAAAAGGTACTTTGTAACCATATGGTTTGGGATTCAATTCCACTGCTCAGCATCTTCTATAGCCACAGGTTGATCAATAACTTGTAAGTAGATTTTGTCAGGCATAAACTGTAAAGAAGCTAGTTGTGTGTGTGTATGGGAGGACATGTATGTGTGTGTGTGTGTATATATGTACATATGAATGTATGTAGGTGCAGACATGGCTGCACATAGCTCTGAGTCTAGTCCCACTACAAAGCATTTTGGTCGAGAATCTTGTACTAGAACCCTAGTCCAGCGAATGTGGTAGATGAGAACTGTACAAGGCATATTTATGAATGTATACAGATGTGTGTGTATACTTCGTGAATATTTATATTCTGTGCTAACATGAAAAACCACTGAACTGTATATGGTGTTGTTTCTTGTCATTCCTCTGCAAATTATCCAGTATCTCTGTGCTTTC
This sequence comes from Octopus bimaculoides, assembly GCF_046866305.1. Lineage (NCBI taxonomy): Eukaryota > Metazoa > Mollusca > Cephalopoda > Octopoda > Octopodidae > Octopus > Octopus bimaculoides. Next base: position 105,578,458 of record NC_142931.1, on the reverse strand, counting down.
AAAGATGAGTGAAATGAAAATTTCCTTACTCAAAAAACAGATGAGGGTTAGCAACAGGAAAGATATCCAGCTCTAAAAGCAATGCCTCAACAATAATTGTCTAGCATGAAAACTTGGATATACTTAAATGTATTGTGTATGCATATGTGTATAAGTATGTATGTGTGTATGTGGATGTATATACCTGTGTTCTTTGTTTCTCTTTATCTTGTAATCTTGTGGTTCATCAAGTAAACATTGTTAAACTAAGTGCCAGGGCCAATATTGATAGAAGATGGGGCCACAGTATGGCTGCAATCCAATGATTGGAACCAGTAAAAGAATACCCAAAACAATATGTTTCTTTTAGTATCAAGTGCAAAATTCATTTGGAATTGATTTTTTGAATTGTTCTGATGGGAGTCAGAATATCTGTTCTGGGAAAATATAAGTAACAAATAATTGTTAAAGTGCTGCAATACCAAGCTAATGAGTTGTATGAAACCCTGATACACTCAATCATTCTAAATCTTATTCAATAGTGGGATAAGAGTTTGAAAGGTACAGGCTTATTATTCTGCTACTCCCTACCCTTTCTGTACTGCCACATATCACCTCCTTCCTGAGCCACTCCTGTATCTTTCATCCATACTGATAATTTACCTTTACCCCCATCTCTAACCATGCATTGCTCTCCTTTCATGCTCTTATGAACATACCTACCCACCCTCCCTGATCCTCTGTCTGTATTCTCTCATACTCATCTTCCTATATTACACAGTTCAGTCTGACATGTCATCACCAGTATCTCTATCTTCTTTCCAGTTACTCCCACTCACCCTTATATAGTACGAGGTAGCCATACATCTTCTCTATAGCAAGACACTTGTGCCTGTATCTTTATCATATTTTAACCCCTCGACATCAAGCATAAAGCCACCTCCCTCTCTACTACAACTCCACTCAATTGAGAGGACTCTTTTTCTTGTGAGTTATGTGGTGACCTAACTAGCACCCAGTACACTCTAAACTGGTTGGCATTAGGAAGGGCATCCAGTTGTAGAATCCAGGTTAAGCAGATTTTGGAGCTTGATACAATCCTATGACTTGTCAGATCCTGTCAAACCATCCAATAGCATGGGAGATGGACATTAAATGCTGATTATACTGTACCAGATATTAGTGTGAACTAAGCAAATTGACTATGAACACATCACAAGGGTTAAGTAGAGGTGTTAAGCCAGACAGTGAATTAGGTGGATCACTTAAGAACAGTTTGAAGGTTTTTTCATGTAATTTCCACCTATTTAAATTCATTCTCAAGTCTCTTTTTCCAAAAATGCCATGCAATGGGATCATATACAGAGCCATATGATTTCAGTTTAAACTTCTTAACCACACAACCATACTTGTGCCCAGTACCTGTTTTTCTGACAACTCACTCTTTGAAGTATAGCATTTCAGCTACTTAGTTACTCTTTCTTTACCTCTTCCCTAGTTCTATTTACCTTATATTATAGTCCTCGTGGTTCTTGACTTGCTGTAATGCAAATGATTTAACCATCTACAACACTAATTCAGGAAATTAGTTTAATATCTGATCACCTACCAATGTGGCAAACACAGAAACCAGATAGACTTCATATTCACCAAGAAACAAGACGGACATATGTATGGTTATGAATTCTAAATTTCTCCTCAGTGAATTCTAAATTTATCATACCAATTAATGTCCTCAGAATTTGAAACTGCATGCTTTATTTGATCCACAGGAGTAAATTGTTCTCATTCTGTTACTCATGCCAGATATATCCCCCATATCTGTTCTTGTTCTGCTACTGAACAATGATACAGGGAATAATATAAGTGTTGCTTTAATATCAGATGTTAGATTTATATGTTAGGCTTGAGTTTAATTTGGGGGTCAATGAAGTTGTAGTTGAGAAAAATTTAGCTGATATGGGAGACTGGAAGCTATTAAATATTAGAAAAAAGTTATCTATATTTATTTATTTATTTATGTGTTTCAGCCAAGTGGCTGCGGTCATGCTGGTGCATGATGATTTGTATTGGGTATCAAAATGCCAAATCATACTCGCTGCTCAATGCTTTGGGAACACAGTAAAGGCTGAAAGATGTGAGATGGTCAGCTGTAACAGAGACTATGAAGCCATGGTTAGCAGGAACAGATACAGCAGGCATTTTGACTGTATCCACACGCTGGAATTCATCCAACAACTACAGGGCAATGTGATAGAAGATTTGAGCAAGAAAATCTGGGCTTTAGTGAGAGGGATGGGTATTGAAGTTACTACTATGAAACTGGCTCTTTGCTACCACTCGTACAAGATGTTCAAGGGACAAATTCTGACATCCAAAGCCAAGGAGAACTGCTTAATGGAAAGCAGAGAAATTCTTGAACAATCTGGGGCATCCTGTTGAGCTGGAGATCATCTGGTTCTTCTCAGATGAAAAGAACTTCTGTCAGAACCACTTGCACAACACCCAGAACAACAGGCGGCTTGCCTACAATCCATGTGATATCTCACGTATCTTGAAAACTAAGTTCCCTCAAACTATGGTGGTGTTTGGGTGTATCTTCAGTAAGGGTGATGTCAAACTGCCCCACATCTTAGAACAGGGCTTTAGGCTTAGTTCAGAGGCTATGTGAAGCTACTCAAGACTATAGTCAAACCCTGGCTGGAGAGGGTTACTGCTGGAAAGCTGTATGTGTGGCAGCAGGATTTGGCTCCTTGCCATACCTCTGGAAAGAGTTAGAAGTGGTCGTTAGAAAATTTCCATGATTTCACTAGTTCTAATTTCTGGCCTCTTAATTCTCCTGATTGTAATCTCATGGATTACTATGTGTGGGGAGCAGTTGGAAAAGACACTGCTTTATCTGCAACAGCAAAGCCAAGCTGGTGGCCAAGATCTTGGAGGTATTCAAAGATCTTCTTGGGAACACAGCAGGGAACATGTACCAGGTTCTGGAGCTGTCTTGAGGTTGTGGTGGAGGCTGAAGGCAGCTATGTTGTGTAAATTGTTACCTTCCAGCAACAATCTAGTTGACATTTTTTTTTTTTTTTTTTCAAATACTCTAATTTTTGTTTGGGATATTGTTATATTTTCCTCTTATGCGAATTATTAAATTTAACCCAAACACCTTGTATACTTTGATTGAAGTGCTGTCTAGGCTGTATGTTGATGATGCATTATTGGAAAGTTAGGGAGGAATGAAGGTTTCTGTCATCTGCATGTGTGTGGATGATGGATTTGGTGGAACATAAGGTTGTTAATGTAAAGGAGGAGGAGAGTGGAATACAAAACTGAATCCTGAGGAACACAACAGTTGATTGAGAGTGGGAGCAGAAAGAGCTTAAGTCAATGCATACTCCAATGGTGTGATCTGATTGGAAACTACTGATCCAAGAGATGAGAGTTGAGTGGAGCCTATGGGCAGGAAGTTTGGATAGAAGATATGCATGCCAGACATGGTTGAAAGCTTTGCTAATGTATAGGGCTGCAACATTGCTTTTACTGAACTTCTCTAAAGTGAAATTCCACTGGTGAGTGACATAAGTCTGTATGCCACCAGTGGTACTGGATCTATGGAAACTGAGGGGAGAAAGAAATTTGTGGTGATGGAGACATTGTTGTTAATGACTGTCTCCATTACTTTAGAGCTATTTGTTGGGAAAGAGAAATAGGATAATAGTTGACTATGTCAGAAGGGTTTGCCTTTTTTTGGAATGGGACACGTTGTGGCATGTTTCTAAATGTCAAGGTATATCTCTGTAGAGAACAAGAGTTTGACAAGTATAGAAACAAGTTCAGGGCTGTAAAATTTGAGTTTAATGGAAATGACAATGCTAGTGGCCTTGTTTGTTTAAAACAGCTCAGAGTATTTCTGCATTTGGGATGTGTGTATGCAGTGTGGGGAACCTGGTAGAGTGAAACAAGGTAGGTTTTGGAAGGGATTGGTAAAGTGTGTGCTGTGTAGAGTTGGCTGCAAGGTGACCAGTGAAGGTGGAGGCTTTCTCCATAGGAGTACTGCTTTTGAAGCCATTATTGTTTAGTTGAGATGGGTTTTGTGGTGTAAAAGAGATCAACTGTGTGTTGATCTGCAGTGTGAATAAATGATGAAACAAGTTAGTGTAAAGTAGCAAAGGGTTTGGATTCTGCACTAGCAGCATTGGTGTGGGATGAATGCAAGAGCCATGAGGAGTTGTAAGTGTTGAAGTCATAAAGAATGGTGACTTAGGAGAGGAGATAGGTGAAATACATGCTCTCAATGCAGGAGGATGTATGGTCAAAGAGTAGCTATCATTTGAGGAATTAGGAGAATTATAGAAAAAGCAGATATATTTTGAGGAGTGAGAGAAAACGACTTTGAGCCAGATGAGCTAAAAGTCATAATTGCTGAATCCAGGTGAGATAGTTCAAAGATAGGAAGAATGGAGTTTATATGTGAGCAGACACTACCTTTTGGACTGAAATTTAAGTAGGAAGTACATCCTGGGACAGCAGGGATGTGCTGTAGATAGGAATTGAGAAATTTATGTTTTTCCTCTAATTTCTTTCAATCATTTCCATCCCTCCTGTCACCCAGTTACTTTTATTGTTCCCCAAGACACAAGCCAACCATCTCCTGTTTCTCTTCACAACATCCGTCACTGACTCTACCTCTAGAATTTGTTTATTAGAGCATTACTTGATGATAAATGTATTTAGAAAAAAATTTCAGTTTGTTATATAATGTATATTTATATATTAAATCTTAATTTTAAATGTTCTGTTTTTCTTATTCTCTTTTTTTTTTTTTTACCTTATATTTTTTTCTTCCATTTCAGTGGTGACAAAAATCAAATTTCTGATCAAAAACTGTTTAAAAAGCAGGAAGAGCTTACAGAATCCCATCGACAAATTGCTGAGGTTATTTTTGCTATATTCCTTGAAACCATATTTCCAGAATTATCAACATTGATACCTAAAGAAATCTTTTAGCATTTGATTTACCTGTTAATTCCCAAATCAAGCTGATAGAACTCTGTTTTAACTGCATCCTACCTGTGAGAATGCCTACAGTTAATATAAAGCAATATATTAAAACTTTTTTGTGAAGGTGCATGGCCTCATGGTTAGGCTGTTGCACTCTCATTCAGTAGATCATGGGTGTATTGTGTTCTTGAGCAAAACGCTTCATTTCATGTTACTCCAGTCTCCACTCTTAATCAAGTGGTGGGGGTGGGGGTACTGCTTGCCTAGCCAGCGGGTTGGTGTCATTTGAAGGCTAAAACAGTACATAGCACATTGTGACCAGCAATGTGTAACAGCATCTGATAGTCTGATCGGTCATCTGATAGTCTGATCACGTGATTAAAACTTTTATTTTATTTACTTGGTTAGAGGAAAGGTATTGTCTTTCACCTGTCTTTTCAGAATCTTGAGGCTGGTAGAAAATTGTTCTATCCATAGGTTGGAAACCTAGCCCAAAAGGTTGCATTACAGTAGACTTTGCTACCTACCCCTCAACCAGGGTCAGATGGTTGTGTAAAACTAGGTGATGGATTAGGTTTATCTACTTTTGATGGCCTTCCACATTGTTTCTGCCTACCCAATTTTATACACAAGCCTTTGATTGACTCAAGGCTATGAAGCTGCTAGATTTTGAGGTAGAACCCAAAACCATTATTTTAAGCAAACTTTCAATCACATAACCATGTTTGCACTCATTGAATGTAAGGAAAGTAATTTTTCTGTTAATGAATAATCTCCCAAATCAAAATGTAATATAGAATAAAGAAAGTTCATATCATTTCATGTCCATCTTCCATGCTGGCATGAGTTGAACAATCTGACATGATCTGATGGGTCTGAGGGCTGTGTCATGCTCTAATGTCTTTTTTGATAGGATTTCTACAGCTAGATGCCCTTCCTAAAGCCAGCCACTTAAGAGTGTACTGGGTTTTTTTTATTTACATGGCTCCAGATAGAAAATAGCTCCTACCTCTGCTGACAACTAAGTGCCTCTCGGTCAGGATGAAAGGTAGACTGTATGATGCATGTGTGCAAACTGCCATGCTACATGGCAGTGAAACATGAGCCATGATTGCTGAGGAAGTGTAGGCTTGAAAGAAATGAAACTAGTATGATCTACTGGATGTGTAATGTCAGTGTGCATGCACAACAGAGTGTAAGCGCCCTGAGAGAAAAGTTGGGCATAAGAAGCATCAAATGTGATGTGCAAGAGAGACAACTGCACTGGTGTGGTCACGTGTTATGTATGGATGAGGACAGCTGTGTGAGAAAATGCCACTCCCTAACTGTGGAAGAGGTAGACCCAGGAAGACATGGGATGAGGTGGTGAAGCATGACCTTTGAACATTGGGGCCTCACAAAAGCAACGACAGAAGACCAAGACTTTGGAGATATGCTGTAATTGAGAAGACCCGGCAACTAAAGTGAGATCGCAGCCATGGCCTATGCTAGTATCGCATGTCCGGCTCAGTTAAGAGTATCCCTGATGCATCAGGCGATATGATAAACTTGAGAAGACCTGTTGAGTCAAGTGAAACCAAAATCGGAACTGTGGCCAGTGCCCCCTGACTGGCTCCCATGCTGGTGGCACATAAAAGCACCAACTAAACATGGTCCATACCAGGTCCGTCTGACTGGCTCCTGTGCCAGTGGCATGTAAAAAGCACCATCCGAATGTGGCCGATCCCAGTACCCCCTGACTGGCTCCTGTGCTGGTCACATGTAAAAAGCACTATCTGAACATGATCTATGCCAGGACCACCTGACTGGCCCCCATGTTGGTGGCATATAAAAAGCACCCACTACACTCTTGGAGTGGTTGGCGTTAGGAAGGGCATCCAGCTGTAGAAACATTGCCAGATCAGATTAGAGCCCGGTGTAGCCACTGGCTCTCTAGACCTCAGTCAAACCATCCAACCCATGCCAGGATGGAAAACGGACATTAAACGATGATGATGATGATGATATTAATCTTAACTTAATTTATTATAAACTGTTTCTGTTCAAGGTAATCTGGTATAGGAAATGTACTCCAAGGTGAATTTTTTTCTTTGATGAAAGCCACAATATGTATGTAGTATTCTGTTTTCTTAGCAAGTTAACTGGGACTTAGAAGTAAACAATAAATTAGCTGATAATCCACAAGATAACCTCCTAATGTAAATACCTATATCAATATAACCGACGACTCAAGCTTGCTCTGGACGCACTTGTAGAAATAAATCTAAATATCTTCTAGAGTAGGAATGCAATATATCTTCTGTTGCTTATGAAGCATGGGTATCAGCTAATTATAACAATGTTTAAAGATCAAGTGTTATATTGGATCAGTGAAAGGAAAATTTAATCCAGATATAATGATGCTAAATGATGATAATAACTGTCTTTCAACCTTCAGGCACCATGGGAAGTGACATGCAACAACACTCTCAGCATTAATCTGGAAGCTTAAAGACGAAGGGATTAACTACAAGTGGAAATTCCTTTCCAAAACTAAATACAATATTAACAGGTCAAAAAGATGTTTGATATGTTATCTTGGAAAATGATATCTTTTAAAGAACTTAAGAGCCTCCAAAGGCTGCTTAAATTCCAGGAACTAGGTTTTTTTCTTTATGTCTGCATTTAAAATAATACATTTTGGTGGAATTTAAGGACACACCTTAAACCATTCCCATCTCATTACATGTTTTTGACATGTTTGTTGTAATATTTGTTATTTCCCCAGTGTTTTCCTATGTCTTTTTGTTGTTTTCCCTTTGAGCATTTCTTGTTCAGATGTTATCTGCTTTGAAAGCAGCTTAGCATTCCTGTTCAAAAGTCATCTGCTATAAGTGCGACTGTCTGTGTAACTGATGGCATGTTTGAAAGAGCCACCATAAACAGTAGCGATCCCAAGACAGTTCCCTGAGGCACTTCACTCTCTATTATTGTCTCCTTGGAGAAGGCTCCATTAGCTGCCACAACCTGGTTTCCTTCTTTTAAGAAGTCATGTAAACCCTCTCCCAATTTTCTGATTATGCCAAGTCTCTAGCTTGTGACATATCCTCCCGTGAGCAAACTTATCAAAAGCTGTTGCAAAATCAAGATATATCACATCCACATTTGAGTGATTCATTTGTTGTTTCAGTACCCCGTTATAATACTGCAAAAGCTGTGTAAGGCAGCTTCATCCTGAGCAGAAGCAATGCTGGGTTTCTTCTAGAACCATGATCAATTTCCTCCTGACAATGCATTCCATGACTTTGCTGACATGAAAAGTTAGAGAGATGGGTCTATAATTTTAAGCATCTTCTGTGATACCTCCCTTATGGATAGGACATATTCCTTTGCTTAACTTTCTGGGAAGTCTCCTGGTTGCAAGGAAGCTCTGGAAGAGGATCTGTAGTGATCTTGCTAAAGCCCCTTTGCATTTCTTTAGGTGGATTGTTGGGAATTCTTCAGGGCCTATGGCTGAGTTTAAGCTCATTTCATCAATGGTTTTATATCACATTAGCTTCCTGTGTGTGTGTGTGGTAGAAGTCAGACAGTTGCAGCCAATGGAGAACTATCTAGGGAAACACAAATATTGAGCGGTGTTCCACAGGGAACTGTTCTGGGGCCACTACTGTTCATAGTGGCCCTTCTGGACATGCCCACGGTCACTTGGAGAGCCACTGTCACTAGCTATGCTGATGACACAAATATATCTCAGGCAATAAAGAATCCTGATGATATTGTAAGCCTGCAGAATGACCTAAATGCAATATATGAGTGGGCAGAGCAAAATAATATGCAGTTCAATGCAAAAAAATTTCAAGTACTGCGCTACAAGACCACAAGTACCTCCCAACTGGCATACACAGGGCCTGGAGGTACTGCAATCCCAGAACCACAAACAGTGAGAGATCTGGGCATCAACATGTGTAGTGATGCATCATTTCACATGCACATTGTCAAGTTGACAGCAAGGTGCAGACAACTGGCGGGGTGGATACTGAGGACTTTCCGTACAAGGGATCAAAAAGTCATGTTGATTCTATGGAAGACATTTGTTCTGAGCCGCCTAGACTATTGCTCTCAGTTGTGGTCACCACACAGTGTTAAGCGGACAGCAGAACTCGAGGCAATTCAGCGGCACTATACAAAAAAGATCGCCACAGTCCAACAGATGAACTACAGGGAGCGACTGAAGGCACTAGGTCTCTACTCCCTGGAGCGCAGGCGGGAGAGATATGTAATAATATACATATGGAAAATACTGGAAGGACTGGTGCCAAACTTTGGTATCAAGTACTACAGGAATGCCCGCATGGGTCGCCACTGCATGGTGCCAAAGGTACCGTCCACTGCATCTCACATAAGAACGAGATACTGCAGCAGCCTCGGTTTCAGAGGACCTCAGCTCTTCAATGCCCTGCCAAAACATTTGAGAGACATGCAAGACATGGATGCGGAGGTCTTCAAGACAAAACTTGACGCTTTCCTCTCCACGATACCAGACGAACCAATGGCTCGTAATGAGACGCAGTTTAGGGCAGCTGTGTCAAATTCTCTTATACACCAGATGTGCCATCAAAACTCTTGATTGGACCATGTCAGGTGGGGGAGAAGAGCCATGCAAGGAACGTGAAAATCACGGTGGTGCACCAGCATGACCGCAGCCACTTGGCTGAAACACATAAATAAATAAATAAATAAATATATATATATGAACGTATATATATATATATATATATATATATATATATATATATATATATATATATATATATATATATGAATGAATGTATATATATATATATATATATATATATGAATGTATATATATATATATATATATATGAATGTATATATATATATATATATATATATATGAATGTATATATATATATATATATATATATATGAATGTATATATATATATATATATATATATATATATATGAATGTATATATATATATATATATATATATGAATGTATATATATATATATATATGAATGTATATATATATATATATATATGAATGTATATATATATATATATGAATGTATATATATATATATGAATGTATATATATATATATATATATATATATGAATGTATATATATATATATATATATATATGAATGTATATATATATATATATATATATATATGAATGTATATATATATATATATATGAATG